>NW_006239269.1:88929-117827 GCF_000226075.1 Solanum tuberosum | reverse complement strand
AATCTATTCTAAAGGGAAAAAGGAGAAGTATGTGTCTTTCTCTATTTGAAGGAAAGAGAGAAGTATGTATCTTTCTATGTTCTAAGGCAAGGGAGAAATATATCACTTTTTCTATTCTAAGGAAAGGAAGAAGGACATGACTTTTCTTTTCTAAGGAAAGGGAGATGTACATGTCTTTCTATTCTAAGGAAAGACATGGTATTCCTTTTCCTTGGACTAAGAAGAAATCTCTATAAATAGGGATTCTTCTAACCTTTGAAAAAGGAGAATGTTTTTCATAAAATACTTGTCCACCCAAGTATTGAGAGGGTTCGGAAGTGAACTTGGGATCACTGTAGAAGACCGTAGAACTGTGGTCTAGTTTGTGGACCAGCTTATGAATTTGCTTGAAGTTTCTAGCTTGTCGATTAGCTTGTGGATTCACTTGAAGGTATCGGCTCACGCTTCAAGAGGTAATTCTGAAATTAAATTCAGAAAGTTTATATGTCCTAACATGATTGTACTTGTTCTAGTATAAACAATGTGTTGTCTATTATTCATGTAAGTTGTATGATTTTGGTATGCTTCCGTTGTGCATATAGTTTTCCAACACAAACATCTTCGCATATATTGGAAACGAAAATAGTCTGTGTATTTTTATTACAATAATGTCTCGCCCCTACACTACACCTTGGCGGGACTGACACTCGAAGACCATTACTGGCCCCAAGCGAACCCTTGGCCTGACTTACTTAACTCAGCGGAAGACTCTAAGCATGATTACAATGATCAAATGAATTTACTCAATAACTTTTGTGGGAGTTTCTCTAACCGACAACCATCACTATGAGCCTAAGTGATGGTACAACATTTACCTCACTTGCCAAGGACCGTCCTATACCTTGCCATCGGTATATAACCTGAACTACTAAGTGGATCCATTAGTCTATGCTAAAACGCACTAAGGAATCATCTAAAAAGTATGATCATTTTTCTGCCCATGATGGCTACATGGTTTATGGGGGCTTGAGTTAATATGAACTCGCGTCCCTATATCGATACTCAATACTACTCCCAAAATATACTTAGCTCATATGTTTTTAAAACAACTTCTTCTCTGGTTTGAGATAATTGCTCAAACTTAGCTTAAAATGCTCTCTTGGAATCAATGTTCCCTTTCGGTGTTCTAAACTCTTTTGGAAATCTCAGTTTCCTCTCATCTTAAATGTGAAAACATTTACTCTTAGAAATACTTAGTTCCCATATATCATTTTAAAGAAAATGAACTTTGCTCTTACTCTTTACTCAACTTCAAAAATTAAGTCTTAAAACAAAGTTAAAAAGAATTTGCAAAAACTTCTTGAAAAGACTCTAAGAACTTCGTAGACTTGGCTCTTGAATTTCATTGACTTTGGATTTATGGATTCAAGGTTATGATTCATGTATATGGATGATTTCTAGGTGTTTAGAAGTCATTTAGAGTAGTTAGGATCAATGGAAAGTGTTAATACTCTTTAAATGGACTTAAATGATGAAAGCTGGGTGAAAAACACCGATTCGGGGGCGTCCCTGGCGAGTCGTGCCAGGCCCCAATTTACTGGGGCTTGTTTTGGGCACACTGCAGGCGCGCCGCTCCAGCCTCCTGGCGCTATGGGGGCGCGACACGCCTGGCCCTTCCTAGGTGCGTCTAACGAGTTTTTCAACTCATTTTCTGATCCTAAATCATTTTAAATCGATTCCTTTTCTCAATACTTTCTTAGATTCAGATACCCAACTCATGTACACTAGAATCTAACTCGGAACAACTCTTAACAATTGCTAAAATGTCACAAGAAAACCCATCAATCACATGTAAGTTCAAGAATGAAAACAATTCAAGAACACAACTCAAGAATATGAAATTCTAACTCTTTTAGAATGAGAATCACTGAATTAAATATGCTTGGCGCGTGGGTGAACTAACCCGACGCTATGTGATCTCGCATACCTTGTAGCGATCACCCCCGACGAATTCCACAAGCCAAACTTCGACGATCTTGAACGTTCTTGCTTCTTCTTCTCCTTTCTCCTTAGCACTAGCGTGAAAACCCAATCTCTCAAACTGACTAAAATCTGATTTGACCCATATTAAACTCCTAAAAATGGATTAAAATAATAAGGCAATGAAAAGACTAAAGTACCCCTTAAAATTCCGGATTGGACATTTTCTTAATCCAACAACCCAACTTCCAAAGGGAATAACTCACTCATCCAAATTTAGAATCACACAAACTTGGCAGCATTGGAAAGATCATTCCAAGAGCTTTCCAGCCATATCTGGAACTACACCTAACTCATTCTGAGCTAGGATTTATGGTCGTTTGAAGTTGACCAAAAACTCACTTTAACTTACTTAAAATTTTCCAGATTTCCTTGTACTTTCCAAAAATGACTATTTCCAGATTTTAACTTCTTTCTAGTTCTTTCTAGTTGCGAGATGTTACAAATAAGATTATAATACCTTAACCCCATTCCTAGTGGTCGCCTTAACTTGAAACTCTTCTTAAGTTAGAGAATTGACTTTTGAATATTATTATTTACTAGTAAAATTACCAGCGTTTCGTGTGGGAATTTAATATCACCAAATTTATAAATTAATACTTAAAACCTATCAGTTATTAAAACTAAAACACTATATTATCTTACATACAAGATTACATAGTAACAAACATTAGTAATGTAAAGGAAAATGAAAATGATTACATCTTATTATTTTCCCTTAATAACATAAGGATAAATTAATGATTGTAAAAATACATACCAGGATCTGTAACATAAGCAATGGTGCAGTGAGCCACTCAACAGGAGCAAAGTATACAAATATTTAATCGTGAAGAAGAAGAAGAAGAGGTTCAGAATTTTTGTTGTTTTAAAATGAGAGGAAATTCCTCTATTTATAGACAACAAGGGTAGTGTCAACAGCTGTTTAGTGTGCCTTATCGAAAAAGTTAGAACTATTTGGAAAAGTTGCAACACTTCGGAAAGGTTCATAAAAGTCACAACTTTTCATAAAAGTCACATCTCTTCATTAAAGTCGTAACTTTTCATAAAAGTCAAAACTTTTCATAAAAGTCACAACTCTTCATTAAAGTCGCAACATTTCATAAAAGTCACAACTTTTCATAAATGTCACAACTTTTCATGAAAGGGGAAGGATAGTTTTGGAAATAAATAAATTAAAAGGAAATTCTGGTTTGTGGTGGCGCCACATAGGCGAGCCTAACGTTCTCTTTTATACACATATATATATGATATGATTACAGTAATAATAAAACAAGGTAGACTAAGTGTTAAGTCTTTTTATGCTAACTAATTGTTTGTTGAAATTATCCTAATTTTACGATGTAATTGTTAAGAATTCATCACCAACATAATTAATATCCATGACATTTCAAAAAATAATCTAAAATATTTAAGATTTGTAAAGAAATAAAGCAAGATCTCTAGAATGAGTATTCTAAAGAGAAAAGTATAGAAATGTTCTAGAAAAGGTAATTCTAGAATTAGGTTGTTAGAAGACCGTTCTAGAATATAATAGAAAACCCCTTAGCTAGATTCTCCCATCACCACATGTAGATAGAGGTGGTTCATTTGTATTGTAACCAACCAGAAGTAAGAAAGCAAGTAAAAAAGTAGGTTAATAAGTGAAAAGAAAGCAAAAGAGCAAACAACAAGTGAGTGAGATAAGAGAGAGCCGCTAGAGTGTGAGCACAAGAAATATTTTGTGTAAGAATTGTAATACCATAGAAGGTCTTTACTTTGATATAATAAAATTCTGATTGTTAGAAATCCATTATGTCCATCACCTAAACAATATCCAACAAGTGGTAGCGAGATAGCAACTCAAAGAAGATCTTACAAGCTATAGTCAGCGGCTACAAATTGCGAGACACTTATCAATGACGAATTTCACAAGCAACCTTAATAGCATTGAGAAGCTCAATACAAACAACTACGAATCATGGAGCACGAGAATGCTATATTATTGTTTCAGCCAGGAATTATGGGATATCATCTGTGGATCACACCACACCACTAAAGATGTTGATGCAACAAAAAGGTAGAAGGTCAAAGCTGGAAATGTCATTGTATGCTCTCAGTGTAACAATTGAGGATGGGTTCTTGCAATGATATAAGAGGGCCAAGACACCCAAAAATCTTGGGACACACTGGCGGCGATTTTCACAAAGAAGAATGATGCGAGATTGCAAAGGTTTGAAAATGAACTTTTGTTGATCTCTCAACTAAATATGAAGATCAGTAAAAAAAATTCAAAAGTAAAATCTTTACTTAATGAAATATCAAAATTATATCCAGAGAATGTTATCACAGAGACTAGAATAAGGCGAATCATAGTTCATGGTCTAAGGCCAAAATATATAGGCATAATTACAGTCACACGAGGATGGGCCACAAAACCAACTTTTTTTGAGTTGGAAAATATGTTGGCAAAATGAAGAAGATTTGGAGAAACCATTATCAAGTCTCACTATAAAAGATGAAGATAAGACACTCTTAAGTAAAAGGAAAGAATATAAAAAGAGAATCAAAGAGAAGCTCACGTCCTGAAGGAGACCAAAAGAATCAACATCAAAGAAGTTAACAACAAAACAAGCAGGCGAAAGGCTTGAACAACCGGCAAATGGAAAAGTGCTACAATTGTGGAAAGAAAGTACATTACACAGAGACTGCTGGTACAAGAAAGTTGAAGGTAATGTAGCTACTTCTTCCCAAAACTAACAAGATGAAGAGGAAGAATGGGATTTTGAGACCTTTTATACATTTGAAGAAAGAAATCAACAGGAGGAGCTTATCCCCTATCACTCTAACAAAGAATAAGAGATTGCACTTACAACTATAAGTTAGATGACTGGTGATTATAAAAGGCTCATCAACATGAATGAATATAAAGGCGGTCGAGTAGTGGTGACCACAAATAATTCAAAATGTGAATAACCCATATTGGCAAGACAGTGTTCGTGCTTCATCACAGGTCAAGACAAGTGAAACTTCAAAATATCTACCATGTTCCAAGTATGAAGAAGATCTTATTATCTATATTGCAACTAACACATTATGGTAACTATGTCTTGTTTGGGCCAACTAACGTAAAAGTACATTGAAACTTAAAAGTTACAAGCATATCAGTCATAGAAGGGAGAAGATTAAAATCAATTTATGTCACTTCAACAGAGACAACTTATGTTGAGAAAATGGAGAGTAATGAAAATAGTTTATCTATGGCATGCATGTCTTGGGCATGTGAGCTACAACAAATTAAAAATCATGATGCAACAATCAAAATTAAAAGGTCTTCCCCAACTTGAGATTAGAGGAGACACTATCTGTATTGGATGTCAATATAGGGAAACACATCAACTTCCCTATGAATAATTGAAGTATCAAGTGAAAGAGCCATTGGAGCTAGTACACTCAGACGTGTTTGGATAAGTAAAAGAGTCCTCCATCAGTGGTTATTGTTACATGGTGAAATTCATTTATGAATTCTCAAGGTATGTATATATTAATTTTTTAAAAGAGAAATATGAAGTATTTGAGAAGTTTAAAGAGTTTCAGCATACTGTGGACAATAATATTGGAAGGAAAATCAAAAGTCTTCGTACGAACAATGGGGGAGAATACACTTCATAAGGGTTCAATGACTATCTTAAAGAAAAGATGATAAAGAGACATTTTACTTGCCCAAATAAGCCACAACAAAATGGAGTGATTGAAAAATTAGAAATTGATATGCAGAAGTATGTCGCATAGTATGAATGTACCAGCAAGGTTTTTGATAGAATGCATGAAGAATATTGTCCACATCACGAACAGGTTGCCGCAAGCAAGATGAAGATTCATCTCACCATTTGAGAGATTTAATAAGATGATTCCTACGGTAATCCACTTTTGAGTTTTTAGTTGTGTGGGCTATGTGTTCATGCCAGATCATCTCCACAACAAGTTTGATAAGAAAGCTATATGTTGCATCTTTGTTGGATACGATGAACAAAGAAAATGATGAAGGTGTTGTGACCCTACCACAAAGCAGACATATGTGTGAAGAAATATGGTATTTGACGAAGCGTCAGCTTGGAGGTCCAATAAAGTCTCCCTCAAAGACTCAATAGCTCTTGAGTAAAATGATCAAGATATGCTTATCGATGTAGAACAAAGGAACAAGATAGAATCTAAGAAGGAGGAATCTCCCCAAAATGAAAAGAGGAGCTTATGAAAAACTGGATCTTGTTGTCACACCCCGAGGCTACCCCCTAGACGCAGACACGGGACTTAGGATCACGAGTGACCCCAAGCTAACCCTGCTGGCATAACATAAGCATACTATGATAACAAAATTGATGCGGAAACTTAAATATCATGAAAATGAAAGTGATGGGGAATACCCATTCTAAAACAAAATATATATTAAATTTGGGAGTTTAATACAAAAGGAATATCAAACTCAAATACTAAGCTGAAACTAACTATGTCTGGAAATAAGCCTCTAAACTGACTAGAAATGTTAGGGCATGCCCCAAATAGATCTAGCAAAATTGAAACTAAAAGACTGAAATATTGAAAATAACATGACTGTTGTCCTCGAAGAATGAGGACTCACCACTGATGCTGCTGAATTGGAGATCGGGAATCGATCTATGCGTGATCTGACTGCTGAGGACATGTACCTACATCACGAGAAGATGTAGCGCAATATATGCATCAGTACTTGAAAGGTATTGGGCATGCAGGATAGAATAAAGCTAAAATAAACATATAACTGAACAAGCAATAAAGCAAGAGAATAATCTGACCATGATATAGATACTGAAGATTGAGCTAGCTAAATGAAATGACAAATTTATAACATGCTGAGACTGAATACTGACTATACTGAAATGGTCAATGCAATAGAGTCTGAATGAACTGTGAGAGCTAATAATAATCGATAATAAAACCACATGAGCTAGATGTGGAGTCCGATGTATATGCCCCATCGAGAGGACCCAATATACCCTACCAGAGGTATAGAGGCATGGTGGTGTGATCACTAAAATGATGCCCACAGAGGGGACTAACAACCTACGTGGCTAGTAGTTCTGGGACTATTTGGGTACGTTGAACCCTCGTCCAACTCGGCATTATTCTACTCCCAATAGATTAAGTGATTAACATATTATGACTGGATTTCTGTAATGTACTGGATAGCTCAAAATGACATGCAAACTGGGAATGCATATTAATAACTGATAATGACACATTCAAAACTGAGGCATATATATATGAAATAACTGAAATATCTAGCCTAGCATGTGTAATTCAAGAACTAAAGAACTACATAGCCAGGGTTCTGAAATTCGTGCAATAAATTGAGTAATAACATACTAATCTGATTTGGATCATTGTAATAGCTTAAAACCTAACAATACTAACATTCAAGAAACCCTAGGTCTAAATGATATTAAGGGAGTCAAGATTCTGACTGAAAACTAGGGACCTAATGGGTGAAAGAAACCCTTTAGTGAAATCCCACATACCTGATAATGAATTCCACGGAGAAATCTTTCGATTTCGGGGCTAGAACTGATGGAACCTTACCGCGTTCTTGAACTAGGGTTACTCGCCTCTTTCTCCTTCTTCGCTTATATTTTTCTAAGTTTTGATCAATGATTTGACTTAGGTAAGTTCTAGTTATATTTCTAGGCTTAAATTGACCAAAACCACAAAATTTTAAGGTTAAAATGATGTAGTTTAGGTGTCCAACGAAATAGGAAAAGACCGAATGACCCCTGACTTAAACTGCTGATGGGCTGACCACGACCACTTTCACGGACCGTGAAAGGGACTACGTATCGTGAAGTCGGTCGTGGTCTTCACTTGGACTAAAGGCTTGAGGGTCTAAGTTCATGGGCGCTACCACGACTTGTGTGAAGGACCACAGACCGTGAAGGTGTCCGTGGTCTCACTATAAGAAAAGTGTGAATTACATAGGAATTTTCCTGGGGATTAGTATGAAAATCCGTAGTAAACTTATTTTCCTGCAAATTTCCATACTAATTCCCATGTAATTCACACTTTTCTTGTAGTGTCTTCACTTGGGCTGTGATCTGGAGGGGACTGACAAGGGGGCTACTGGTTCAGCCTTCACGGACGCACCCACGACCTATTGTGAGGACCATGGACCATGAAGGTCCCCGTGGTCCTTACTTGGGCGAGGGATGTCTGAGGGATAAACTAGGGGGCTACTACCTAGATGTCAAATATGCCACAACGGCCCGTCGTTAAGACCACATACCGTGAAGGTGCCCGTAGTTTAATGTCTTGGCCTGGTGAAGTCCAAGTCTTGACCACAGGTAGGTCAACGGACCGCAGACCCTATCACGGTCCGTGAACCCTGTCGTGGTTAACTGTTGCAGGTAATTTCTGAATTTTTTTCTGGGTCTGGTTTTGGAGGTGTTACAATATCTCCCCTTGGGAACATTTGTCCTCGAAACAAGGCTAAACTAGCTGAAATTGAGGGAAAGAGCTACAAACCCTACGAGTAAACACTAAAGACTAAACTTCTGACTGAACTGAGTTCCAAAACATGCAGATACGCTAAAAATGCAAGTACAGACTAAAGGAACATGATATTAAGAATCAATTTATGTATGAATGACTGAAAAACTAAAGAGGAACTTGCCTCAAGCTGGAGTAGAATCGGAAGGAAAGAGGCGAGGATACTTGGACTTCATGGCTGCTTCTGCTTCTCAAGTAACTCCATCTACGGATTGACTCCTCCACCAAACCTTGACTGAAGCGACTTCCTTGTTTCTCAACCTTCTAACCTGACGATCAAGAATCTGAACTGGTACATCCTCATAAGAAAGAATATCTTTCACAACCACACTCTCTAATGGCGCTACAGATGCTGGATCACCCACACACTTCTTCCATAGTGAAATGTGAAAGACTGGATGCACTGCTACTAAATCTGTTGTTAACTATAACTCATAAGCCACTTTACAAATCCTTTTCAATAATCAATAAGGGCCTACATATCTGGGACTGAGCTTCCCTTTCTTTCCAAATCTCATCACTCCTTTTATCGGTGACACTTTCAGGAAAACCCAATCATCAACTTGGAACTCTAGTTCCCTTCTCCTTACATCTGCATAGGATTTCTGGTGACTCTGGCTATGGTCTCGCCTAATGTTCCACTGTGCCAAGCTCTGTAGGAGAAAATCGAGTCGGCGAGATAAAAGAGTAGTCGAAGAGTCACCGAACGATTCCATGATGCAGTACTCCATCACCCAATGTTACAGAACTTGAATTTGTTGAAGGCCAATGCAGAAAGATGATGAACCAGACCAAAGGGCGGATCTTCGAGTGTATCGACGATCCCGACTAACTTTGCCGAGTGATCCTTCGCAACACAAGTTTCTGAAAAGCTATAAATACTCTTTTAAATTTGTAACTTAGCATCAAATTTTTATCAGATTTTGAGAGAATCATTTTATATTTCAGTTTTTAGAACTTAGAGTTTTTGCGAGACATTGTTCTTGAGCTTTGAGGATTTGAAGTTTTCCAATTCCAAGCAATTGGAAGTGGGTATCGAAGAATCTTCATCTTTGACATGTGCAAATACATTTTCTATCGTACCTGTTTGATGGAAATTTTTTTTGGTATAGATTTCTATATCTTTACTATGTCTAGCTAAACCCCAATTTTTAGGGTGTGAATATGTGAATATGGGTTAAATTTGTTGCTGGGTATTGCTAATTGATGGTTAATTTGTTGTTTAGATGTGATTTCATTCAGTAGTTGTGTTTGAATTTAATGGGATTGTAGTTGAAAATATAATTTTATTTTCTTGTTTTGGGCTTGCTCGAGAGAGAAGTTTTAAAACCAAAACTACTGAATCGATAATCGGTGGTTATTGGGTTATCATGGGTTCAACTCGAGAGAGTGAATCCTAACCCTCTCCCACACATTCAGCTTGAGAGAGTGAATGGATTAAGGTGAAGGTTGTGCTAAAAGGCTGCTTATCGGTGTTCGAGAGAAACAAATTTGATTCAGGGTAAATTGTTCGAGAGAAAATTTACCCCCACTAAAGTCTAGCTTAGTAACAAATTTACAGCGATTTACTATCAGAAGCATTTACTCGGTTGTTTATTTTAGCCCATACTCCTATCACATCCCAAGAATCCCGTCTCCTTATTCGTATTTCTATATTTTTGCTGTTTTTAGTTGTTAACTCGACTACAAACCCCCTTGATAATTGACACTTGTGTCACCATTTTAATTTGATATGTTTTTCCTCGTATATGTCTTTAGCTATTATTGACTAGAACTAATTTGTACTTGGCTATCAATTCTCGAAACCACTCCCTGTGGGAATGATCCCAACCCTTGGTTGGTTTATATTAGAGTGAAATGGAAGTAGTGTCTTGTTACGTGAAGTCAAAATGGCGCTGCTGCCGGGGAGTTGTGTTATTTGAGAATTTTTAGTTAAGTTGAATTTTGGTCTTGTTAATTGTAGTTCTACTTAACTTTTAGTTTTAGTTTTTGTGTAGGTGTTTTAAGTAAGAAATTGGAACATGTCTGGTGGCAATGGTAGCCAAATGGACCTCTCTCTTTTGAGGATGATGTCTCTTCGGGATACCATCTTAAGTTTTAGACAATTGGAGGGAGAGTCCATCCATGAGTTGTGGCTGAGATTGAAGACACTATTCCTGCAATGCCCAACTCATGGAATCTTAGAAAGCGTGCTATTGGACTGCTTCTACGAAAGTCTTCACCCGGAAAACAAAAGAATGGCTGACCAAATATTTCCAGGAGGCCTCTCAAGACTGCCCTACGCAATAACAACCCAACTCCTTGATCACATGGCCGTGACCAACAAGGAGATTGAGAAAGACCATATTTTTTCCACACTGTTAACTCAGCTAGATCTGGTGGCCAAGAAGATCATGGAATTGGGAACACTGGATAAAAGGAAAGACCGGTACATTTCCCCTCATAAGCGTATAAATCCCAATGCGAACGAGGGTGGACAAATAGAGGAGATACTCTCACTCATTCTCCACAAAGTCAAAAGTCACGACAGGATGTTGAATGAGATAAATGAGAATGTCTTACTGCTGAATGAAATAACTGTTGAATGAAATAACTGCTTCCCAATTCATATTTGTTCAGCAACTGGAGACCCAAATGAGTCATGTATGGTCTCTTCTCTACCCCACAAATCAAAATTAAGTGGGGAACTCGTTCCACGACGTTAAATAAGGCGCTTTTTGGGAGGCAACCCAATGTTTTTAATTACTTTCTTTTAAGTTTAGAGTAATGGTGTGTTGATTTTACAGGTTGAAGTGCGAAAAGCGTTTGAGAAGAGCAGGATGGCGAGCAAAAGTTCTAGTCGGCGAAACGCCGAAGGGATCGGCGACCCCGAAATTGACTGCTGTTGGACTCAAGAAAACATCAAATTGGAGTCTATAAAACTCGGCGAGCCCAGGAATATATGTGCGAATCTCCGATTTGGTTGGTGATCACGAAATAATCCGCCGTTTGGACCTCCATATTAACTAGAGCTCTTGTAAAGCTCGGCGAGGTAAGGTACCATTCAGTGTGTCATCGAGTGAATCGGCGAGTACGACTAATGTCGTCGAGTGGGCGAGAATTGGATGGTTTTTTTTTAAAAAGGAGGACAAAGGTCAAAACTTCAAACTCTCTCACTTTCCCTCGTTTTTAATCTTCCAAATCTCGCACCTATTTTGTATTTTCATTAATTTTGCATTTTTGAAGTGTTATATTCGTTGACTTGTGCTCGGAGTTGGAATACTTTGTCGCCTAACACTTAGATTTTATATTGTTCAGCATAAGAGGTCGATTTTCTGAACCTCGTGTTTATTATTATCGCATTTTTTACTCATTTACAAATGATCTATTCTTAGTGATGTGTGTTGGGCCTCTCTGATCTTAGTTGTTTTGAATTTGCCTATTTTTAAATTTGAAACTCTTGCCCATATTGTTGTGATTGTTGAAATCCCGTATTTTTGCGATTTGACATGAATTAAAATTTGCAGGGGTTGTGCTTGAATGTCATTGATATTAGTTCGGTGAAGTTTGAGTAGCCTGTGTTTGCGCCAAATGACATGAATTACCTGATGAAAGAATGGGTGATGCAATTCTTAAGGGCAAAAGTTGTCAAATGGCCAAATTTGGCAATAACGGGAGAATTTTGAGTGTCCCGGGGTAATGGGTATTACGGGTCTTGCTTAAATTTAACTAGTCCTTGGTTTAATTTTGTTTTCGGTGGTTGCGGGGTAGAATTTGAGAAGATAGGTTGAAAATAGGCACGATTGGGTCGTTTGGCGAGCTAGACCGAACCACATGCCGGTTCACCTAATGTCCCCATCTCGCCTTTAATTTCATGATTTATGTGTTGTTGTGTTCTATAACTTTCGGTAAGAAACCTGAGGTCGCCGAAGGCACTTGGCGACTCGCTGAGGGTCTTCTTGATCTCCCTTTGTCTGCACCCCTAAACCCTTTTTACACTGTACCTTTCGGCGAGAAATTTCTTGCTCGCCGAAAGACCTTCCCCTTTGCCGACCTGCCTAGAATTCTGAGCCAACCCTTTCGGCGAACCCGACCTAGCTTGCTAAAGCAATTCGGCGACCCGCTGACTGGTTCAATGAGTTTATTCGGAAACTATTTTGCCTGTGATTTTGATTAAAGTTTATCCAACTTTTCCCAATGTTTCGCAGACATGGCCAAACCTAAAGTTGCAGGACGTAACATGCCACCCTGAGGGAAAGCAAAAGGGATTACACTGAATGAGGATGCAGTTGCATCCAAGGGGAAGGCCTCAAAACTCTACACAACTGGGAGAAAATGCAAGGGTAAAGGCAAGACACCTGCATCACCAGAGACAAGCTCCGACAGTGATGGCATCTATGACACTTACCTCACCACTTCTAAGAGTGAAGGTGAGCATCAAAAGCCTCAAATTATGGCGTCTGATGATGATAAGCTTGTAGTAGTGCAAAGGGCAGAGCTACGATCTAAAAAGTTGAAGGATCCGTCTAGGATCCAGACTCCTCAGACTACTCCTTCTCCTCCAGGTCCAGAACAAGCAGTGGTCCTAGCACCACCAGTTCAGGGTCCTCTCCCCAAGTCCATGAACATATTGAATACTGAAGGGCTGAGGACGATTATTAAGGAAAAATGTCTGTCCACGGGTGAAATGATTGATAGGTATCCAGAGATTATGAGCTACCTCAAATATCATGATTTCCAGATCTTCACCAAGCCCTGTGGTCCATATATTCCAAATTGGGTCTGGGAATTCTATGCTTCTTATGGAACCTTGGAACACAAGGAAAGAAGCAAGCAGCATCATTCAAACCAGTTGACTATGTAGTCGTTCGGGGAAGGAAGGTCAAGTGTGACCATGCCATTATTAATGCTAGCCTAGATCATCCTGAGGACATTGAGGATGTCTATCAGTACATGATTAGGACTGAAAAGCTAGACAACATGAAGAAGTGGTTAGCTCCGCCGATTTCAGACGACACTCCCAAGTGCCTTGAGGTGGGTGCTGTTATTGAAAAGAAGGACCTCAACATGGCAGCTCGGTATTGGTTCGGTTTCATCAGCAGTACGATCATGCCATCCCAAAACGAGTCTATTCAGCAAAAAGAGATCTTGTGCCGACAAGACCAGTGACTGGGTGGAGATTATGCATGGACTATCAAAAGCTTAACTCATGGACGGAGAAAGACCATTTTCCAATGCCTTTTATGGACCAGATGCTTGACCAGTTATCAGAAAGAGGGTGGCATTGTTTTTTGGATGGGTACTCCGATTATAACCAAATCTCTATTGCGTCGGAAGACCAAGAAAAAACCACTTTCACTTGCCCTTATGGAACATTTGCATTTAAAAGAAGGCCATTCGGACTATGTAATGCCCCAGCCACATTTCAACGTTGCATATTGTCTATCTGTGCGCATATGGTCGAAGATTCTATGGAAGTATTTATGGACGACTTTTCGGTCATAGAGGATACGTTTGAAGAGTTCTTAACACACCTAGGGAATGAACCTGGTCTTAAATTGGGAGAACTTTCATTTCATGGTGAATGAAGGCATTGTTCTAGGACACAAGGTGTAGCAACAACGGCTAGAAGTTGATAAGGCAAAATTTGAGGTAATTGAGAAACTACCCCCTCCGATTTCAGTAAAGGGTATTCGCAGCTTCTTGGGTCATGCAGGTTTCTACCGAAGGTCATTAAAGACTTCTCTAAGATTGCATGCCCAATATGCGAACTCCTGGAGAAGGAAATGAAGTTCTATTTTGATGATGCATGTATGACCGCATTTAAGTGTTTGAAAGAAAAATTAGTATCCACCCCAATTATCATCAGTCCTGATTGGTCCAAATCTTTCGAAGTAATGTGTGATGCTAGTGGTATGGCATTAGGAGTATTGTTGGGGGCAAAAGGGCAGCAAACTATGTCACCCAATTTATTACGTAAGCAAAACTCTGAATAGTTTCCGGTGAAATTATACAATCACTGATCAAGAGTTGCTTGCAGTGGTCTATGCATTTGAAAAGGTCTAGGCATAGTTGCTAGGCACCAAAGTAATAGTGCACATTGATCATGCTCCTCCACTACTTGATGGCGAAGAAAGATGCAAAACCGAGATTGATAAGGTGGCTGCTACTATTACAAGAGTTCGATTTTGACGTAAAAGATCGAAAAGGTTGCGAAAATCAAGTGGGCGACAACTTATCGAGGTTGGAAGGAAGGGAAGATGCTGAGCGTGAGGTCGACATAGACGACACATTCCCCGAAGAATATGTATTTGCTATATCTCTCAAACCTACACCATGGTATGCAGATTTTGCAAATTACATTGTGAGTTGATTGATGCCGGATGAGTTGACCTTTTACCAACAAATGAGATTCATGTGACGTTAAAAAGTAATTTTGGGATGAACCATACTTGTTTCGAGAATGTGCTGACTATGTTATTAGGAGGTGTGTTCCAGAAGAAGCGGTAGAAATTCTTCATGCTTGACATGCATCTCCAGTGGGAGGTCACCATAGTGGTATTCGCACTGCCGCTAAAGTTCTCCAAATTGGTTAGTACTTGCTGTCCCTATACAATGATGCACATGAATTTGCAAAGAAATGCTCTCAATTTCAGCAGCAAGGCAGCGTGTCTACAAGGCACAAAATTACTTCTCACTCCTATTTTGGAAGTTGAGCTATTCGATGTATGGGCAATCGATTTCATGGGCCCATTCGTGAGCTCATTTGGAAATAAATACATCTTGGTGGCTGTAGATTATGTCTCCAAATGGGTGGACGCCATTGCACTTCAAAACAACGAAGAAAAAAGTGTTGTCCAATTTCTAAAACGCTACATCTTCGCAAGATTTGGCACCCGTAGGGAAATCATTAGTGATGGGGGGTCCCACTTTTGCAACAGGTGGTTTTCAATGGCATTGCGCAAATATAGGGTGAAACAGAAGGTACAAACTCCATATCATCCCCAAACAAGTGGCCAAGTGGAAGTGTCAAATCGGGAAATCAAAAGCATCCTGATAAAGACAGTAAATTCCAACAGAACTGACTAGTCTAGGAAACTCGATGATGCACTAAGGGCGTATCAGACCGCTTACAAAACACCTATAAGTATGTCTCCATATCAGTTGGTTTATGGTAAGGCTTGTCATTTTCCCGTCGAGCTAGAACACAAAGCATTGTGGACACTGAAAGCTCTGAATTTAGACTGGTCAAAAAGTTCAAGGGAGAGGGTAGAGCAGTTGAATGAACTGGATGAATTTAGAATCAAATTGTATGAAAGTTCAGCCATCTACAAAGAGAAGATGAAGAAATGGCATGATGCTTAAATACTCAAGCGGGACTTCATGTAGGAGATTGGGTTTTGTTATACAACTCTCGACTTAGACTCTTTTCTGAAAAGCTCAAATCCAAATGGTCTAGACCTTTTAGAGTAACACTAGTGTTCACCAATGGTTCCATAGAAGTTGAAGATCAGGAAGGACCTCCATTTAAAGTGAATGGTCAACGTCTGAAATTATATTTTGGGAATTGTCAAGAGATTTCTTTGGTTGACGTGGTGTATTTGGAAGACGCCTGAAGACGCTGCTGCATCATGCCACGATGTTAACTAGGGCGTTATTTGGGAGGCAAACCAAAACCAATTATTGCTTTCTTATGCTTTGATAAAATAATGGTGTATTGATTGTGCAGATGGAAGTGTGGAGAATGAGCGAGAAGTGCAGGTTGGCGAGCACTAGGCCCAGTCTGCGAGTCGCCGATTGGTTTGGCGACTCTGACCTAGACCGCCGGTAGGCCCAAAACCAATTCATTTTGTGCTTTGTAAAACTCGGTGGGATGAAAAAGCTATTGGCGAGTTGCCAACCATATCAGCGATTGCGAGGAAGACCGCCATTTGGATCCTCA
This sequence comes from Solanum tuberosum, assembly GCF_000226075.1. Classification (NCBI taxonomy): domain Eukaryota; kingdom Viridiplantae; phylum Streptophyta; class Magnoliopsida; order Solanales; family Solanaceae; genus Solanum; species Solanum tuberosum. The sequence goes on along the minus strand of NW_006239269.1, from coordinate 101,332 downwards.
CGCTAATTGAAGGTCCTCTAAAACTCGGCGAATCAAGTGCTCACTCTGCGACTCACCGAGAGGGTTGGCGATTGGAACTAATATCGCCGAATGGACGAAAACTAGACGATCTCTCAGCTAAAGGTTTAAAAAATTTCAACCTCATTTACTTTTTCACCTTCCCAAACTCACACCTGCACTCTAGTTTTATATTACTTGCATTTTTGGAGTATTTTGGTTGATTAATTTGTTCTTGGAGTCGGAGCTCATTGCTTCCTAGCATCCCAATAGCATAAAAGGCTAGTGTCCTGAACCCCATAATTATCTTGTCAAAATTGTACTCATTTGCAAATGCGTGATCTTGTCGAAATCTGCTGAACCCCCCTTATTGGGTTTAATTGTTTATGTGTCGATTTTTCTTTAATAACACTGCCTTTACTGCCTAAACTGTGAAATCTCGTTCTCCAATGCATCGAGTGGAGTTAATATGTGATGAGTGGTATTCGTATGTTATGGGTCCTGGTCGAATTTGTGCTTTTTGTGCTTAAATTGCATTTTCGGGGGTTGCGGGCTGATTTTGAGAAGTTGGGTAAAAAATAGGCACGTTGGGTCATTCGGTGAACTATTTCGCGGTTCACCTAGTTACCCTATCTCGCTCTTATTATCATGTTTTATTTATTTTGGTGTCTTTAACTTTCTGCAACAAGTATGAGGTCACCAAGAGCACTCGACGACTCGCCAAAAATCTTCTTATTCACCCTTTGTCTGCACCCCTAACTCTTTTTGCACTGTGACCTTCAGCGGATTGTCCGTGGCTCGCCGAATGGACTATCTAGTCTTTCTACAGCTGAATGTCTGTGTTTTGGTTGTCAAATATGTTCTAACATTATCTCAAGAATTTGCAGACATGGTCAGACCAAAAGTTGCAAGAATAAACATGCCACCTAGACACATAAGAGAACAAAAGTTCAGAAGAACTGCAAGGAGTGAGAACACGACAACTAGTTCGAGGAGGAGGATGCCCATCGACCCTAATGTCCCTTAGTGGGCTCGAGGGTTCAGCAATGCGATACACGCCTTTGTGGCAGCTCACGAGTTGGACAATATGATCGAGGTTAATATCACTGCAGAAGCTGAAGCAGAGCGAAAAAATGAAGAAAACCAGAAGAAGATGCCCAGACAGATAGAGCGACTTCCTAGATAGGATCCCTTCTTCACCTCCCTCTCTGTCTTTCTTTAATTGTCATTTTGGATACTGTTATTTGCATTTGAGGACAAATGTATATGTGGTGGGGTGAGGCCCACATCTTTTGTGTTGATAGTCATGTTTTGTTTATATTTGGGTTGTTCTGTTTAAAATTGCATTTATATTGCGTTTTTGTGGATGTTTGAGCTTATGGCTCCCTTTTATTTTATATTGCAAAAAGATTTTGACCTATCCGAATTTTTTGCCACCTCTCGTGTGTTGAATGTGGCTGTTTCTTTGCAAAATTTATTTGTGGATGTTTGAGCTTATGGCTCCCTTTTATTTTATATTGCAAAAAGATTTTGACCTATCCGAATTTTTTGCCACCTCTCGTGTGTTGAATGTGGCTGTTTCTTTGCAAAATTTAAGTCTCGGTTCCGATTAATACCGATGACTTGAATAGTGCTTACAATCGAACGAAAATGAATGTACGGTTACGATGAGGCCAAATGAAGTTGCATAGAGAATGTGTGAACTCTTTGCATCTCGTTGTTATTAGCCATTTATCAAATTGATTCTCTTGTGATGATCATTGCACACCAGAGAAAGTGTGGAGTCTTGTTTGACTGTAGTGTCAATGCCTAGTGTGATGAGCTTAGTTTGAACCATGCATAATAGATCCTAGAATTTTTCCTGTTGGTCCGGTCAACTAAGTGATGCTATCTCTTGATATGATCTTGGGTAACTTCTAAGAGTGTGAGCTAATTTGACATATACCGCTTTTGTGACCTTCCTTCTGAGTGTGTTTACCGCTTTTGAACACCCCTTGGGCCTTACCTTTGTTTGGAAGAAACTTGATGAAATCATAACCTTTCTTTATCCACTACTTATAATCCTCTTGAATTGTGGTTAATTGATAGCTAACTTAGACCAAAAGCCTAAGTTGGGGGTGTGGTGAAAAGATAAGGGCAAGTCAAGAAGTGCAAGGAAAGTCTCCTTCGACCCATGGTGTTGAGAAAAATGGAACCCTTCCATATAAAAAAAAAGAGAAAGAAAATAGAAAAGAATGAAAAACAGAGTTGCAGAATAAAGTGCAAAAGAACGGGGGTTTCCAACACACTATGGGAAAGTGAATAATAGGATGACTTATGAGGACTAAAAAAAATGATGAAGGAAACGGAAAGGAAGTGTTGTGAGCACCACATTTCACGAGTATGAAAGTCACTAAGCCTAAATTACCAAACCTTTGCACTCAGCCCCATTACAAGCCTTGAAAAAACCTATTTGATCTTGAGTGAGCTAAAACAAATGTTGATTGGAAAATACGGGCAAAACCTATGGCTGAAAGCATGCATTGTGTTCATCTTTGTGAGTGTGAGCGTTACATCTGATTCTGAAGCTTTAAACGGTGAATCGTTGTGCGAATATGGAATCATTCCTTGTGTGAGGGCATTTGAACAATCTGGTTGAGCTTCAACTTGCATTTGAAGCAAGTATAGTGAGCATGAGGTTCTTTGATTTTTGTGTGTCACAACTTGAATCTTTGAGTGCACATATCATCTTTGCATAAGCAAATTGAGTCTTGTTATGTGCATTCATGATTAAGTCTTGTGTAGCACTGTTCGAGACACCCTTTTTGAACGGCTGAACTTGAGTTTGCTTGAGGACAAGCAAAAGTTTAAGTTGGAGGTGTTGATGAGTACATAGATTGGACTTATTTAGGGCTATATTTTAATAGAAATGGTGTCCTCAAATGCTTATTTTATCTCAATATCTGATGAAAACCCTTAAGTTTCAGGTATTCAAAGTTAGAAGAAAAACATGGACACTACGTCACAAAAAGGAACGAAAAGGCTGAAAAGAACGAAGAAATGAAGGCCTGAGGATCGCCGAGTCCACTTGGCGAGTGGCCGAAGGGTCTTACTTCGCCTTTCTCTCCAGTGTGCTGAGACCTGAAGGAAAGTATCAAGTCGGCGGAAAAAGGGAGCAGTCGGTGCATCGCAGAGAAGTTCCACGAAGCAGTACCATGGCTCCCAATGACCCAGAGCACGACAATGCTGAAGGCTAGTGCAATACGGCGATGAACTACACCAAAGGGCGAATCGCCGAGTTGATCGGCGATTCCCACTAACGACGCCGAATGATCTGCTGTAGCACAAATCTGTGAAAGCTATAAATACTAGTTAGAGTTGTAGTTTTAGGAGTCGAACAATTATTATAATTTTCATATAGAATAGTACTTTTTGATATTTTTGCTCTAAGTTTGAGAGGGTTTTGAAGACTTGAAGTTGCAAAGGGTTTCATCTTCAAGATTTAGAGTTGGGTCTCTTGGATTCTTCAATTTTGGCCTGTATCAAGAATTAAATCTTCATATCCATTTGAATGCAAGCTCAATTTGGTATAAATTTCTATCTCTTATACATGTGTGGCTAAAACCCCCAATTCTTGGTGTTGTGATTTGGCGAATATGGGTTAAGATAATTGTTGGATCTTTCTTGATGATAGTCTATTCGTAGTTTAAATGTGATTTTGTTTAGTGGTTGTGGATGAATTTAATGAATTTGTAGTTGCAAATACAAGTTTATTTATGTGTTTTCAGCTTGTTCGAGACAGAGGTCGTAAAACTAAGACCACTAGATTGATTGCCAGTATGAGTGGGTCGACATGAGGTTCAGCTCAAGAGAGTGAACCCTTGTCCCATGCCCACACACTCAGCTCGAGAGAGTGAGTGGGTTAAGGCATAGGCTGGTCTTCATGCGGCAAGTGGTTTTCCGAGAGGAACACATTTGAAACGGGGTAAGTTGCTCGAGAGAGAGCTTATCCCTCTTAAAGCTTCACCTAGTCACAATTATTCTATGAATCTTCTATCGAAAGAATGTACACAATAATCTAGCTTAACCTGTATTCCCGTCACATCCCAAGGATCCCCTCTCATTGCTTAGAAATCCTTGTTTATTTTGTTGTCTTTACTTATTCGCGACAAAACTCCCATTGTTAATTGACACTCTTGTGTCCTCCCTTAATTTACAATGTTTTTAGTCGTTAATGTCTTTAGCTATGACTAGTTAGAACTAAAATTTATTTTTCTATTAATTCTCAAAACTATTGCCTTGGGACTCGACCCCAACGCTTGGTTGGGTTACTATACTATTACACGATCGTAGATACTTGCATCAGAAGTTGTGTCCTTGATTACGCAAACATCATGCGAATTTCGTGATTTTGGATATGAATGATTTTGACATAATCTGAGGCATGACTTGGTTGTCCCCCTATTATGTTGTGTTTAATTGTGATACTAAGTCTGTCACTCTAGAAATTCCGGGAAAGGAAAAGATTAGAGTGGGAAGGGGTGTACAAGCCTAAGCAAGCTAAGATTATATCCTCCATTCGGGCTAGTAAACTGGTAGAGCAGGGTTGTTTAGCTTATTTGGCTCATATTAGGGATGTTAAGGTTGAGATTACATCTATTGAGTCTCTTCCTCTAGAGTCGGAATTTATAGAAGTGTTTTCTAATTATTTTCCTGGTATGCCTTCGGATAGAGATATAGACTTTTGCATTGATTTAGAGCATGGTACGCGTCCCATTTATATCCCTCCATATCACATGGCTCAAGCAGAATTGGGAGTTCTTAAGGCTCAAATCCAAGAACTTCTTGATAAAGGATTTATTCATCGTAGTGCTTCCCCATGGGGTGCTCTAGTTTTGTTTGTTAAGCAAAAAGATGGTAGTATGAGGATGTGTATAGATTACCAGCAATTTAATAGATTCATTCTTCAAAACAAGTACCCTTTGCCTCGAATGGATGATCTTTTTGACCAATTGCAAGGTGCATCCGTTTTCTCTCAAATTGATCTAAGATCTGGTTACCATCAATTGAAAATTAGACCTGAGGATGTGCCCAAGACGACGTTTAGAACTCGCTCTGGGCACTAAGAGTTTTTGGTTATGTCATTTGGCTTGACCAATGCTCCCGCAACTTTCATGAGTTTGATGAATGGGGTGTTCAAAACATTTCTTGATTCGTTTGTTATAGTATTTATTGATGATATTTTGGTCTATTAAAAAAATGAGGGAGAGCATGCCGACCATCTTCGTATTGTTCTAGGTATGCTTGGGAAACAAAGGTTGTATGCTAAATTTTCTAAGTGTGAATTTTGGTTGAAATCGGTTGCGTTTTTGGGGCATGTAGTTTCAAAAGAAGGTGCAATCCTCAAAAGATTGAGGGGGTTAAGAATTGTGTTCGACTTAGCTCTGTGACGGAAGTTAGGAGTTTTGTGGGGCTCCCTAGCTATTATCGTCGATTTGTTAAGAATTTTTCTTCTATTGCCACTCACTTGACTAATTGACTAAAAAGGAGATACCATTTGAATGGACTGAAAAATATGAGGAGAGCTTTTCAAAAATCTCAAGACTCTTTTGACCACCGCACCCATCCTAGCATTACCGATTAAAAGTACAAATTTTATTGTTTATTGTGATGCTTCACATTCAGGCTTGGATGCTGTGTTGATGCAGGATAAGAACGTTATAGCTTATGCATCGCGTCCATTAAAGGTGCATGAGAGGAATTATCCAACACATGATTTAGAGTTGGCAGCGGGAGTGTTTGCTCTTAAGATCTGGCGAAATTACCTTTATGGTGTTAAGTGTGAGGTATTTACTGATCATCGCAGTGTGCATCATGTGTTCACTCAAAGGGATCTGAATTTGAGACAACGAAGGTGGATAGAGTTACTTAAAGATTATGATGCCACCATTTAATACCATCCGGGCAAGGCTAATGTGGTGGTAGACACTTTGAGTCGAAAAGCGGTGACTATGGGTAGTTTAGCTAGCTTGAGTGTATACAAGAGACCTTTGGCTAAAGAAATTCAGACCTTAAAGTCTAAGTTTATGCAGTTGGGCATCTCAGAAAGAGGTGGGGTGTTACATGGTATTGAAGTAAGGGCCACATTCATTGAGGAGATCAAGGCCAAATCATTTAAGGATGAGAATTTAGAGAAACTTAGCAAGAAGTCTACGATTGGTAAGGCACAAGAGACCACTCTTGATATGGATGGTGTACTCATGGTTCGCGGTATTCTATTCATTTGAGTGTGACCAAGATGTATACAGTTATGAAATCAATTTATTGGTGGCCGCGCATGAAGAAGGACATATAGGAGTTTGTGGCGAAGTATCAAACTGTCAACAAGTGAAGTATGAACATCAAAGGCCTGTGGGTTTACATCAAAGAATGCCAATTCCAGAATGGAAGTGGGAAAGAATAGCCATGGATTTTGTGGTTGGTCTTCCCAAGACATTGGGGAAGTTTGATTCTATTTGGGTAGTGGTTCATAGATTGACTAAGTCAGCCAATTTTATTCCGGTAAGAATAGATTATAATGCGGAACAATTGGCAAAGGTGTATGTGACAGAGATAGTAAGGTTGCATGGGGTGCCCCTTTCTATCATCTCAGACCGTGGTACCCAATTCACATCCAAGTTTTGGAGGAAATTGCATGATGAATTGGGCACACAACTCACTTTTAGTACAACCTTTCATCCACAGAAAGATGGACAATCTGAGAGGACTATTCAAGTATTAGAAGACATGTTTAGGGCATGTGTGATAGATTTTGGAGGGCATTGGGATAAATTCTTACCTTTGTGTGCATTCTCTTATAGTAATAAGTATCACTCCAGCATAGACATGGCACCATTTGAGGCACTCTATGGGAGGGGATGTAGATCACCCATATGATGGTTTGAGGCTGGAGATGTGAAACCTTTGGGAGTTGATTAAGTAAACGATGCTCAATATAAGGTGAGGAGTATTCAAGCTAGGCTTCTAACAGCCAGAGTAGACAAAAAAAATATGCGAATCATAAGTTAACACTACAAGAAAATGGATTTTTAACGACCAAATTTCAACGAAATAATATAATTCCAGTCGTTAAAAGTATATTTATAACGTCAAAAAAAAAGCCAGCCATTAAAAGACAATTTTAATGTAATATTAGTATAGCAACAATATCCGCACCTTAAAAAAATTTATACCCAGACGTTAATAATAAAAAAATTGCACATATTTTTACTTTCACCTTTTATTTTTTACAAAAGACTTATTAGTCCCCTCTATTACCCCACTCCCTACTGCTGGTCTCCCATTACCCCCACCCCTACGTCGCTTCTGTAAGAAAATATAACCAAGAACATCGAATTTTCCACACACGCAATTCCACTCCCCCACCCCTCCTACGTCGCTTCTATAAGAAAACATAACCAAGAACATCGAATTTTCCGCACACACAATTCCACTCCCCCACCCCTTCGAAAAGATGCGTCCAGCAGAACGTGTCTTCCAACTCCTCTGCTAGAAATAGAGATACCTACGGGAGTGAATAACATAAATTCTTAATCAGAGTGACTCCTAATTTCCAATGCATAACTGATTTGTTGGAGAAAAATAAGCAAAACAAACCACAATAATGGTGGTACCGTTCCTAAAATCCAGGTTTGTTTTTAAAAATTAAGCTATAGCTCTCTATTGAAGGTCTTTATAAATGAAATCAATGTCTATTTTTTCTAATTGCAGAAGTCACCTCTTTCTTTTTACTTCAAATTTCACTTGAGTTTTGCTGAAATTTCACTTGAGTTTTGCTGGTCTTTGCTGAAATTTCACCTGAGTTTTGCTGGTCTTTGCTGCGTGTGATTGTAACTTGACATATTCTTGGACTTTCCTTCCCTTCAAGGTAAGTTTAGGTTGTTTTGACCATGAATTGTTATGTGGATATTCTGATTTTGACCATTTTTGAGTTTATGTTGTATGATTCATAAGTTTTTTCAGTAGGTTATTGGTGCACATGCTCTTAAATTATGCAATATGTTTGTGGGTATTGATGTGTGTACTGTTGGTAGCCTCGATTGACAATCAAAAGAAGTCGCAATAATGAAATTATTGAATAAATTTATTAGTCTCATAATTTCTAGGATAAAATTTCCATTATAAATTTTGATGTAGAGATAAGGTTTTCTTATTCCTGTTTTAACTGACCCCTTTAATTAGGTCAACATGTTCCTTAATGCAGAATTCAGGTAGTTTTACATTGGATCAGGATGATTCAACTCCCTTTAGTATTTTGAAACAAAACATGTTTGTTTTACTAGGATGTTCAACAACATCTACGGTGTTTGATCCAAAACAGTACTTGTGTGATAGCGGTTCGGGTTCAAATGTATGCAGGGGAATGTATTCTTGTAAAGGGGTGACTGGGACTGGGTTAGAACCAAATAATCCAATTTGAACATGCTGTGTCTGTGATCCACCAGTTCATGTTGGTTCAGGTTATGGTTTGAACTTGCCTTGGCTTTAGTGTTCTTCATATTCATCGATATATAGTTTTGGAGGTGATGAAGGAGATCCTATGAAATGGGAGTTTAGGATTTCTTTGTTATATAATGATTCATATTATGTTGATGAATCTTGCAAGAACTGTGAGGATAGTGGTGGATCTTGTGGTTTTTCTGGAGCAGATGAGTCTTTTGCTTGCATTTGTAGGAATGGTGTCCTAGAAAGGTTTTCAGCCATTTCTTTGTTGAGCAATAAATAACTCATGTTCTAATAGGAGTGATAGCAGCATATTGATGTTGCTATATCAGAACCTCCTTGTTTATATCTTTACTAGTCTATAAAGGTTAACATCATTGTAACCAGATCATTAGCTACAATTCCCCTTCCCTTTCTGGCCAGCATCTTCAATCTCTCTATTTTCCTTCATTTTGTAGCTTATTTAGTGTAGTTGTTGCCTTGCCCTTACAAATAGTTTTAGTTGGTGAATAAGAAACAATTTCTCGGTATTCATAAATCACTCTCCACTAGCATCTCCATTAAATACAATTCTCCTTGATCCAATTGTTGGCTTTGGTTTATTATGTTACTGAAAGCGAGTGCTTCATTGTTTAAAGTGAGAAGCAAAGCGAAGTGAAGTTGTATTGCTTTTTTAAAGCGAAGCGATGCTATGGTGAAAAAAGCAAGTACTTCAGTCCAGAAGTGGGGAAGCAATTTCTCACTTTTCTACTTAACTAAGGTTGACAGTAACTAGGGCTTTTTTTTATTTCGTAAAAACATTTCGTGCCTTCCTTCCAAACATTTCCCTCTATTTCACTTCTCATGTTGTGACACTCTTTCAAGTGACTGCAAGTTAAGTTTCTCATCTTTTCTTCTTCTTTTTTTCTCTTCTTATTTTCTCTATTTCTCTGGCTACAGTTACTTTTTCAACTGCGTCTGCAATTTTCCCTGTTTTGTTTTTTCCTGTGTATAGTGAATCATATTTGATTTTTATGTATCCTCTGAATCCAATACGTATGTGAGGCAACATAATTGGTGCTGTCATTTAGGCTAAACTTTTATGAAAGGGAAATATCAGAGTCATGGCGAAAGCAGCATATAGTATCACCTGCAATTGCATGAAATTCATTAACATAGCACCAAACAAGCACATTTATAGAACATCTAAGTAAGAGGACAATTAGAACTTTGTATTCTTAATAGGATAAATAACTTTAAACATTTAATGCAAGTGACTGATTAAAATTTTAGCATTTTGTATGACTAAGCTGAAGAATTTAAGAAGCCAAACTCTCTCTAGCTGAATTAATGGACGAAACTTCTCCATTTGAGTAGAGATAGAGATAGGCTGTCATGCTAGTTGGCACAATCATGGTCATCCAGGTAGAACACTGCAATATATAAACAGAATTTGGATAAATTTTTATTGTGTATCTTCAAATAGATAATACACAATATTTTAGTAGAACATTTTGCAGTAAAAAGTGTCATATAATTTTGGGTAAGAGTAACAGACTATTAAGAAAAAACATTAGCCTAAATGGAAAAGCTTATCATACCGAGGATACAAGAAACTGCATATTCATTTTAACATTTGAAACGTATCCAAGAAGGGTTGTCAAAGAGTACCATAGCACAATTAGATATAGTTTAGCCTAAATGACAGCACCAATTATGTTGCCTCACATACGTATTGGATTCAGAGGATACATAAAAATCAAATATGATTCACTATACACAGGAAAAAACAAAACAGGGAAAATTGCAGACGCAGTTGAAAAAGTAACTGTAGCCAGAGAAATAGAGAAAATAAGAAGAGAAAAAAAGAAGAAGAAGAGATGAGAAACTTAACTTGCAGTCACTTGAAAGAGTGTCACAACATGAGAAGTGAAATAGAGGGAAATGTTTGGAAGGAAGGCACGAAATGTTTTTACGAAATAAAAAAAAGCCCTAGTTACTGTCAACCTTAGTTAAGTAGAAAAGTGAGAAATTGCTTCCCCACTTCTGGACTGAAGCACTTGCTTTTTTCACCATAGCATCGCTTCGCTTTAAAAAAGCAATACAGCTTCACTTCGCTTTGCTTCTCACTTTAAACAACGAAGCACTCGCTTTCAGTAACATAATAAACCAAAGCCAACAATTGGATCAAGGAGAATTGTATTTAATGGAGATGCTAGTGGAGAGTGATTTATGAATACCGAGAAATTGTTTCTTATTCACCAACTAAAACTATTTGTAAGGGCAAGGCAACAACTACACTAAATAAGCTACAAAATGAAGGAAAATAGAGAGATTGAAGATGCTGGCCAGAAAGGGAAGGGGAATTGTAGCTAATGATCTGGTTACAATGATGTTAACCTTTATAGACTAGTAAAGATATAAACAAGGAGGTTCTGATATAGCAACATCAATATGCTGCTATCACTCCTATTAGAACATGAGTTATTTATTGCTCAACAAAGAAATGGCTGAAAACCTTTCTAGGACACCATTCCTACAAATGCAAGCAAAAGACTCATCTGCTCCAGAAAAACCACAAGATCCACCACTATCCTCACAGTTCTTGCAAGATTCATCAACATAATATGAATCATTATATAACAAAGAAATCCTAAACTCCCATTTCATAGGATCTCCTTCATCACCTCCAAAACTATATATCGATGAATATGAAGAACACTAAAGCCAAGGCAAGTTCAAACCATAACCTGAACCAACATGAACTGGTGGATCACAGACACAGCATGTTCAAATTGGATTATTTGGTTCTAACCCAGTCCCAGTCACCCCTTTACAAGAATACATTCCCCTGCATACATTTGAACCCGAACCGCTATCACACAAGTACTGTTTTGGATCAAACACCGTAGATGTTGTTGAACATCCTAGTAAAACAAACATGTTTTGTTTCAAAATACTAAAGGGAGTTGAATCATCCTGATCCAATGTAAAACTACCTGAATTCTGCATTAAGGAACATGTTGACCTAATTAAAGGGGTCAGTTAAAACAGGAATAAGAAAACCTTATCTCGACATCAAAATTTATAATGGAAATTTTATCCTAGAAATTATGAGACTAACAAATTTATTCAATTTGCTAAATATGTTATTTCTATTGAGTTCTTGGTTATTTATCTATGCATATTTGATATTTTTTATTTTTGTACTAAATAGCACTTTAGTTGAAAAAAGTGTGTGCTTCGCTTCATGCTTCTCGCTTTGGTGAAGCAAGCCCTTGTCACTTTCTTTGGCTTCTCGCTCTCCAAAACACTGCTCTTCCAGCATTGTCATTTCCTAAGAAATAACTATTAGCCTGGGTGACAGCTTCTGGTGGTCCATGGCTCGGGCTGGGTCGACTTTTCAAAATTTAAAAGTATGTGGTACTATAAGCGTGATTAAACTCTTTTGTTTACTGTTCAAAATGTATAGCCTGCTAACGATTAAAAAATCCATATCTCTGTTTAATATAATTTCAGATGTGGGAAAAATGTTGTATATTAATCTATCAAATATCAAATATCAAATTGCACTAAATCAATACCTATGGTTAAAGAGGTTTTTCATGTGGAGTTTTGACTGTGAATACATGTTCTTTCCCTATGTGTCATCTACTTTGACAATCCAGTGGCTTGTTTTCCCTGAAACTCCAAAGTGACTACCTCTCTGTATCATTCTTCCATGTTAGTACCAGAGAATTCACATAACAAATTTAACAGCTTTGTTACCCATGTTATTTCCCAATCATTAAGTAGCCTGCAGAAAGTCATATTCCAACATTGTGATGACCATATTTCTTGTTTGCCACACTTAGGGTTAACACATCCTTTTTTTCTCCATGTATTTTTTCTTTCATAAAATGGATGAACTCTTTCAAATAGGCAATATATATTATTGGAAAGACTC
>NW_006239269.1:88128-88535 GCF_000226075.1 Solanum tuberosum | reverse complement strand
GCACTATCAAAACTTTGATGTGTTCAATATAGGTAATAAAAAAGTGCACTACGGTAACAAAATTTAAATGCTACAAACAAAAAAATATAAAATATTTCACCTTTTTTCTCAAGTCTTTACATACTCTTCTTCTAATATAATCAGATTAGATTGTAGGACTTCTCTAACCTTTGTTTATAGTTTTATAAATTTGTTGTGAACCTGCTTTGTATATTAAGTTCATAAAACGTAGAAACTATTTGGTCTTTTACTATTGATGTTTAGAATATACCTGAAAAAATTATTATTTTGAAATATTTGGTCTTTTACTATTATATGTTTGATTTTCTTGAATTGCTAGAGTCTTTTGTCATGTAATTTGGACTATTCAAATTTTTGTAACCTTTTTATTACCATCTTGTGAATAT
>NW_006239269.1:42835-88028 GCF_000226075.1 Solanum tuberosum | reverse complement strand
CCATTAATCAAGAACATTAACTTGCAATCAAATGTGTATTTCTCTGATTCGTTTGATGATATTTTTCTCTATTTCAGGAAAAGTTTGACTGTGATAACATGAATGATCAAAGGGATAATGTTTTGCAACATATGAGAAAGCTTTGGAACAATTGGAGAGGATCGTTGCACAAGAATATGAAATCCAAGTCATTGCACGAGGTTCTAAAAGATGTGCCGATAGGAGTAGACAAGAGTGATTGGGAATGGTTGGTCAAGGAACATTTTTTATCTGATAAGTTTAAGGTATGATTGCATAGCTATTGATTAATATCATTTTATTTCCAAGTCACATATGATTACTGTTTTGGAATAGTTCTTTTGATTAAATGATTTCATTTGTGATCAAGAGGATACAAAGTAGTTACAAAAGTTAATTTAAGAATAAAAATAGAATCATTAAACAAGCTTGTGATAATTTCAGCTTGTGTTGTTAATGCAGAAATCAAGTACAAGAAACACAATCAACAGGTCTAAGTTGTGTATGCCTCATCGTACGGGTAGCAAGCCTATAAGAGAGATTATTTACGAACTGGTAAATAAATCATGAAACCCTATAAGGAAACCTCCTTTTTGTATAAAAGATCTTATAGTACTTACTTTTTTATTATTATTAAGGGAGGCAAAAATGGTAATCTAAGCTGTCTTTCTATGATAAGTTTATTTTAGAGGGTAGACAGTCTTTAGTTGTACTACTTTCCATGATTGAACGAGACTACATGCTTATAGAAATTTATGCATATCTCTGTTTTAATCAGGATGTATTCCTTTGTTCTGAACTGAGTTCCTTTCCTGCATGTTCACCTTTAGTATTTGTGTTGCGTGTTTAATCCTTACTGTGTTATAGTTTTAGAATAATTATCTCTAAACTTGTTGAACTTTCTTTTTTTTTGAAAAATTACTCAATTTTTATTCTTGTCCAGCTTCAACTTCAGCTTCTCTTCAAAAGTTTCATAGCTTTACAGTATCTCTCTTCTGTTTATAATAAATCATGTACAGAAAATATTTGATTATACGTGCTGTCGTTCCCAGTCAATTAGGGAATCAGAGAAATTTTACTCCCTGTACAAAACTAACAAAAATATAAAACTGAAGTTTGATGTTCATCACTGGTAGTCTCTGTATATTGGTTGTGGATTCCATTTGAGATGCAAGTTCAGTTTCCCTGATTTAACCTCAGCTAATTCGTACGAGTCTTTGTATTCACCTTCAATTAGAACCCTTTTTAAAGTCAGTATGCATTTTCCCATGAAATCCTTTCCAAATTTGTCATGGTCCCAGACTTCCAGCATTAACATGTCATGTAATCCGTCCTCAAGAACAAAGTCAAAAGTTTGATTCCATATCGGGTTTAGACTTTCATTTACAACCCTGGTTTTACTCTTGATTTGAGCCTTCTTCATGATCAGAACGACTTAGGGGTCAGCCTTCCCCCCTATATCAGCTGGGGGCAGGTCATTACCTGATACCACGGAAACAGAAAGTACCCCTCGTACTATTACCTCTCTTCTATTGTTGATTTCACTTCCGTTTGGACTAACTTCTTTTCCTTCTGCCGAGTTTTTAAGAACCCTCTCTAATGAAGTCATTGACTCATTCTGAGAAAAAAGCTTACTTAGCCCATTGTTCATGCCATTTCGGGCAGTACAATAGCTCCAAGTGCACCTGGACCCTATTTTTCTTATCTCTCTGAATTTCCAAATCTTTCACCAACTTCAACCAGATATCCTTCGCTTTACCAGGCTCAAGCTCATTCAAACAGATATGGGAACATCCAATTAGTTCAGCTGACTGAAGCCCTTCATCGTCATAGATTTTTACCACCAAGTGTTGTGTCAATGGATCTTCGACTACGAACTGAAAATGCTCATATTCCAAATTGGGTTCAAATCATTGTTAGCTCTTCTTCATTCTGTCTCGTAGAGGGCCTACATATAATACAACAAAAGGATTAGATTTTCCAATGATATCTTTATTTGTTAATTCCTTTGCTTGAACAAGTTTCATCTACAATACTCCGGTAGGCTGGTCACTATAATCCCCAAGTAAAATGGGAATAACTTTTCGTACTGGCCACATGATAGAGTCTTCAACAGCGTTCCGGATGGTTCCCTCAATTGCATCAGAAAGGCCAGGAATTGCTGTCATGTCACCACCAATTACTTAAGCGTAAAATCCAGCTTTTTCTTCTGCCTTGGAGAATAGCATACAACTCCGAAGCAAGGAAACTCATCAACAAGTGGCCTGAAGATGAGCCTGAAAATACCAGTAAACCCAATGTTTTTCACCTGCACTGGTAATGCTACACCTACATAAGTCTTGATATCGAGTATTATGCTTGGATTCCCATCCCATTGCATCTCTAATTCCATAGTTATACCCTCACTTCCATCTTCAATAATAGAAATCCCTGTGAATTGTGGAGCAACTGTACCAAGAATGAACTTTGAAAAAAATCACAGGCCTATATTGTTCCAAAATTGGCTCCACACTTTGACTTTACTAGTTCTGATGCTGATGAGAATTATGCAGTGCCAACTTTTGGGCTCTTTGGTGATTAAATGATTGATTTATACTTTAAAAGTTATAAGTTATAGCTATCCGGCATTCTGTTACGAATTGACCTCAATTTTTTTTTTTTAACAGATGAAGAATGTGATAAAGATTAAAGAGCGTGTTCTTGAAGAATTGTGGTGCCAGCTGAAAAGAAAGATTATATTTTTATTGTTGGTGCAGATCTAGAGACATTTTAACCTGTGCAGCTATTTCATTTTCTCAATTTTTAGGATTCGATAGATGTCGAACATGTATGTTTTATAAACTTATGTCGAACATCTATGTTATTTAGATCTTATGATGAACATCTATGTTTTTTAGATACCGTTGAACACACATTTATATGCAATTTTTCCAGTATATTTTCGTTCATGGACAAAACAATTATGTAAATTTTATATTAAATTTTTATGGCTTGTAGAAAAAAAAGAAATGATATTAAGATCCGGAACTGCTCGAGGAACATAAAAACTATATATAATTATTTGATACTAAATTTGTAAAACAAACTTTGTCGTTAAATTTATTAAAAGCAACGAAAGGAATTTAAACTTGGTCGGTAAAAGTAATGTAATCAATGAAAGAATCTGACCACTAAAAGTACTTGTAACGACTGGAAATTGTGGTTTTACTTCAATGTTTTAACGACCAAATGACCATCAACGAAGGGAATTTTGTGGTCGTTGTTAGTAAATGTAGCGACCGGATTTATCGTTGTCGCTAAGTGATATCTAACGACCGGCAATGCAATCCGGTCGGTAACCTTTAACGACGGAGCTTTTAACGACGGGCGACGACCAATTTTTTGCTCGGTCGTTATAGACCTTTAACGACTGGATATGGACTTTTAACGACCGAATTTCCTTTCGATAAAAGTCATTTTTCTTGTAGTGTAAGAGACATGGCGTTTCAATTCGGTGAAAATATTCTTCTTAAGGTATCACCCATGAAAGGGGTGATGAGATTTGGTAAGAAAGGTAAGATAAGTTCTAGATACATTGGTCCATTTGAGATTCTTGAATGTGTAAGACCGGTAGCGTATAGATTCGCTTTACCTTCTAATTTATGAGGAGTTCATCTGGTATTTCATGTGTCCATGTTGAAGAGATATCAAGGTGACGAGAATTATATCATAAAGTGGGACTCAATTGTGTTAGACAAAGATCTCTAATATGAGGAGGAACCGATTGCAATTCTTGATTGTGATGTGCGTAAGTTGAGGACCAAGGACATTAAGTCCTTGAAAGTTCAATGGAAGCATCATCCAGTTGAGGAAGTTACTTGGGAAACCAAGTGAGATATGTGAGACAAGTATCCCCAATTGTTCATCGATTCAGGTACCATTCCATTCCTTCCTTAGCCTATTTTTCCTAAGTTTGTCACTCGGGGACGAGTGATGGGTAAATTGGTATCTATTGTAATGACCCGTTCCCGTCGTTATAGAAAAGCCAATGGAAAAAAATTTGGGGTCGAAAATCTTTTTCGTAGTATTTGGATTTTCCTAACCTACTTCGAATTTGGACGAAATCAGAGTCTTTGAGGTGTAGAGAAATCTGGTAACAATCGGCTGAGTTGTTTTTGATTTTGATGACATAAGTAGTTAGATAACTCGTTAATGAACCCGTACAACTTCATAGAATTGAATTCGGGCGAGTAGAACTCCCGGAATCGATCTTAGCGTAAAGGGTATTTTCTTATCGTCGTGGGTTAGACGTATGTTGTGAAATGGGATTTTGAAATTATTTTAAATAGCTCACTAGTTCGTAAATACCGCTTTGGCACTGGGTTTTGCCGCTCTGGCAGGGTCGCTACAGTGGGGTGAGGGTTGTTGTGGCAGGGTCGACGCGATTTAAAGTAGTTAATAACCCTTAAACGACCTTATTTGACACTTTTTTATTTTTAGAGCTAAGGAACTAACCCCAGGCGACTCCTACTCATTTTTGACCATTTTTGAGGATAAAGGTAAGCTTTTCACTCCCCAAATCCATTTTTCAATCCGTAGAACGTAGTAGAATGGGTGAATATTGATGGGGGAGGGATTTGTTATAGATTCTATGGTGGAAATAACCCTAATTTGGATAATTGGGATCATCGGTTTGATCTAGGGTTCATAGAATTGTTATATTTAGGGTAATTAGCAATTATTTGTTGACTCTCATGTTATTATGATTGTTCGTAGACCAAAAACAAGCGAAACGAATCCGGAAAGGGAAGGATCAAGTTTCATAGGGTTTCAAGCTTGTTTCGAGGTAGGTGATGATTGTGATTCCATGATTGTGTGATGTATGTTTGTTCTTGCTTCATTATGATACATGTATGTATATGAATGGTGCATTACAGATCACACTTATTGTAAATGAGATAGATGAATTAGCATTGCCATGAAATCATGACTTAAATGTATGGTCTTTAGGATATACTTGTGATTGTTATTGTGGTGTGTTGAATGCGATCGGTTGCCACATTCCGACATAACTAACTTGGATTGGTTGCCACATTCTGGCATAACTAACTTGGATCGGTTGCCACGTTCGACATAATTATTGGATCGGATACCACGTTTCGGTATGCTAACAGTTTGAGTTTGGGTTCCGTGAGAGGACTAATGATGTGATATAAAATATGAAGTTGTTCGTAATATTGATAATAATGTATATGTCAGATATATATGCATGTGATTAAACTGTTGTCTTGACTTGCTTATGTTGCACTAGTGGGGATAGCCGCGTGATCTTACCAGTACACTGTGGGTGTGTATTGATACTGCACTTGATATTATTTTGTGGAGTGTAGGGCATCTTCAAGCGGCTATTGACAGACCTCGCTTAGGAGATCAATAATCGTTCGAATTCAAGGGTGAGCCTATTCTTCAAGGCTACCATGGGTTCTGTTTCGTCTATGTCCACTATTTCCAGACTTAGACATTTGTTTTAGTTAGTTGATTAGTTTATTAGACTGGATTTCATTCCTTCTTGTTTTGACTTGGTTCATTGTTAGATGTTTTGGTACATTGACTTTCAGTTTCTTGGCATTACTTCCTCATTGTTAGTTATTATTGTTAAACTTTTGTTAGAGTTTATGGGAACACTATTTCTTTCCTGTTTTCGTTTACTTAATGGCCTTAGTTTTGGATTAGTTGCTTGCCTTGGGTTGGATTAGTGGTTCTCCCACCGGAGAGTTAGTGTGGGTGTCGATCACGATGGTTGGGGTCGAAACATTATGACAGAGGCAGGCGGTATGGAGGTGATTTTGGATATGGCAGCGGTGGTGGGAAACGGGGTGGAGGTGGCGGTAGGTATGGTGGAAGTGGTTGAGTAGGAAGTGGGTGTTACAATTGTGGGGAAGATGGTCATTTCAGAATGGAATGTGGCCAAGGTTCGAAAGATGGCCATATCCATCACCTTGGCTACATTCCCTTGCAAAATGACCATTTTCCCCACACTTGTAACACTCACTTCCTCCTCCACCACCACCACCATACCCACCGCCACCTCCACCATACTTCGCACCACCGCCGCCATATCCACCATCACCTCCATACCAGCTGCCACTGCTGTAACTACCTTCCTCACCACAATAACTCCCACCTCCACATCCATATCAACCACCACCACCATAGTGATCGCCTCCACCATCATGGGATCCTCCTTTGACAGGAGCACCATCTGATCGGTAACATTGACAGCCTTAGTACGACCGTAATTCCCATATTCCATATCAAATTCAAAAACTAAACCATAAGCTAAGCTACGAAAGCCTTCAGATCTAATACCAGATTGATGAACGAAATATTATCACTCCATCATTATGAGTAACGAAACCAAAACCCTTTTGGTCATTTAGCCACCACACCGTTTCCTTGTTCCTACTCCCTTGATTATATCAACTTAGAGAAGAGTTAATTTTATTTAAATTCACTTTTACTTGAAATCAGATAAACAACCATGATCGAAACGCACGTGTCCAACGACAACAAAAAAGATATCTAACACCTAGACTTCATTTTTATTTTATTTTATAGTAATAAAAGTTAAAAATATGATTAAAAGGAAAAAAAAACTAATAAACCATGTTTATAAAATTAATTAAGCAAGATAGTATGAGTAAAAACTAATAAGTTGAAAGATATAGATTTTTACCGCTGCATTGGGGAATATGCGTGCTTTTACTTAATTTATATGATAACGTCATAATTTTTTTCAATTATAAGTCTCACCATATGATAAATTTGAATTAGAATCAAATTCATGACTGATAGATCAAAAATTCGATTCAGCAGCAAAAATTTTAGTTGAATTCAAAATATTAGGTAAAGCTAAATATAAATTTTTATCCAAAATGTTTTATCTCTTTGAACAAATAATTTAGCATTTAAGGGTATAAATGTCAATAAACATTATATAAATATTTTTGTCTATAAAAATTTAACATTTTGAAACTTTTGAGTTCATAGAATATTGATTTCTATACACGTACATTGTATAATAATACCATGTGAATTATATTAAATAGTTGCATACAAAAGGAATTTGTGTGAATGCAATAGATAATGAAAGACAAGTGTTTTCAATCAATATATATTTTTAAATCATAAGAAAGGATAATTATGATGTAACCTAAAGAAGATGTGTCTATTAACAAAATATTTAATTATAGAAAGTATTGATATGAAAATCTTTGCCAACTTAGTTTTATAGAAAGTTACCTCAAAACTTTAACATAAAAACCAGTTTTTTTTTAAATAGTTTATAACGAGAATCATTATACTATTACTTGTTGGATCAAGAGATGCAAGGCAAACAAAATCGGTTTTAGAAATAACGTGTTTGAACTGCTCAATTTTCTTACTACAAAAAAAAACACATACTTCCATTTATAGCTTACATTTAACTTCTTAAGCAAAAATAAAGTAACTAACTAATAATGGAAAAACATTGGGAAAGTGGTAATCATGACTCACTACAACAAGAAGATAATTCATTGACTAGGTAAAAACTTAAACCAACTAATCCTAATAACAACACTCACAAACTGATTTTTTGGAACTTAATTAATTTGATGAATTAGTCAACACAACTCCTTTCTTCAAAATCACAAACTCTCATTTGTTGTCTGAAGAAGTCATGCTTGTGGTAAAGAAGGGATTTTGTAAGAATATCATCAACCTGATCATTTTTACCACAAAATTTCAATGAGAATATTCCACCAAAAACTGGCTCTCGAATGAATTGATAATAAATGTCGATGTGCTTTGTCCTATTGCGAAAAGAAGGATTTTTTGTCATAGAAATTGCCACCTTGTTGCCACATAAAATTTCAGTTGGGCCAATCTACTTTTGTTGAAGAGCCACTAACAATTTCCTTAACCAGATAGCTTGACAACTTGCTAAAGTTGCAGCCATGTAATTTGTTTCTAGAGATGATAATCCCACTCTATCTTGTATCTTTGAACTACATGAGATTCCTCGAGAAAAAGACTGAAAATATTCCAGTTGTTCTCCTGCGATTTAACAAGCTACCTTCCCAATCACTATAAAAAAACTAAGAAATCTGTAATTTGATACTTTTGATTACCATATGTTAAAAATATCTACCTCTGCAAAGAGGCATATGCATGATTTTTCTTAATTTATATTAAATATCATAGCATTTTTATAGTAGAAGTCTCACCATATGATCAATTTGAATTAGTATCAAATTCATGTATGATAGATGAATAATTTAATTCAATATGCAAAATTTTAGTTAGATTCAAATTATTAGGTAAAGCTAAATATAAATTTTTACCCAAAATATTTTATCTTTTTGAATTTAGCTTTTAATGGTAGAAAGTCAATCAACATATTAAAGATTTTTTGTTTCAATAAACATTTAACATTTGAAATTCTTATGTTTATAATATATTGATTTCTATAATTGTGCATTCTACGATAATATCATGTAGATTATATTAAATAGTTGAAAAAAGAAATTTGTGTGAATGCAATTAATTTGATATCGCCAGTTAAAGGAAATTATTTTAAATTAATTTATATTTTTAAATCATTAGAAATAATAATTATGGTGTAACCTAAAGGAGATGCACCTATTAACAAAATATTCAATTATAGAAAGTCCGAGTCCTGAAAATTCTTGGGAATGTAATTTTATAGAATGTTGACCCAAAACTTCAGGATAATAACCAAAAAAAAATATAGCTACAAAATTTATCACATGAATAATTTTGAGCACTGTAATTTTAACGGCTTATTCTTATGTACGAGTCTCCCTACGACCAGTGGTTTCAAACAACCAGTCATATTATGACTTGTTGTATCAAGAGATGAAAGGCAAAGAAAAGAATTTTCTGCAATAATACTTTTAAACTACTCAATTTTCTTACTACTGAACAATAACACCTACTGCAATTTATAGGCTTACAATTAAATACTTAAGCTAAAATAAAGCAACTAACGAATAACGAAAACACACGGAGAAAGTGGTAAACATGATACACTAAAATAAGAAGATAGTTCATTAAATAGGTAAAACATAAACCCAATAATCCTAAAAACCAGACTCAAAAACATATTTTGTGCAACTAAATTAAGTAGAAGAATTAGTTCACGTACTCCTCCCTTCTTGAAAATCACAAACGCTAATTTGTTGTCGGAAAAAAACATTCTTGTTGTACAGAAGTAATTTCGTAAGAAACATCAGCAACATGATCATTTTTGTGTCAAAATTTCAATGAGATTATTCGACAAACGACTAGATCGCGAATGAAGTAATAACGGGGGCACGTAGTTTGGGAAATGATGTAAGACTTCTAATTTACTGCAATAATTCTTTGAAATATGAAGTGATATCTTTTGAACTCTTTACTTCTTTTATCTTGTATAATATATGTTAAGTGGCTTGTGTAAGGCCTCTCAGGGTCTTGTACGCCATGTTATGTCTAGGGTGTACTTTGGGTCATCACAACAATGCACAAATATGAGTCCTCAAATAAGGTTGGGTGAATGTTTAGATTCTCTAACATTAAAGGGAGGGATGATAAGCAACTGGAAAATAAGTTATACATAATGAATTATTATTGTAATTGGTATGATCCTTATTGAAAAAATATTTAAGTCAACCGTCAGATTAATTCAATGATCCTATACTAGAATCCAGTTATAAATGCTCCAAGGAAAGGTCTTGAAAGGACATACTTTACGGCACGCCCGAAATGTGATATATAGATAAATCGATTCGAAAAATTGAACTTCTTAAAGAAGTAGAAAATGCGGAGAAAATTACTACGATGGTCATAATAATGAGACAAGTGTCGTAGAAAGAGCACCACAACATAATAATTTATAAAACCTTGGAAAGGGTTAGTTACCTGAAAATGATGAAAAATAAAGAGAACTTGATAAGTTATGTCATAGTAGAATCGACATCAAATAATCGTCGATAATATCTTTAATATTATATAACACTCAAAATTATATACAATTATTAGGATCTTGATTTCAAATCTGTCAAATTGTGTGGCTAAATAAATGATTGGCGAAAGAAAATACATAATTCAAGTATATTTTATTTCACTTGAAAAAGTAACGTTTTGAATATAATGTTTGTGGGGGTATAAATAGAGTATTATGCGACAAATAAAATTGTAAGATATACGGTATGGATTGTGCCTTGGGGCGTAAAGACTCTTTCGCAAAAGTCCTGACATTATTTTATGGAGTATGATCTCACGAAAGCTATTTGTTTGTATGCAGAAATACCTTCACATTATATTATTCTACAAGATAGTCAAATAAAATATCTTTCACTTGGCAATTTCTACAAACAAGTTGAATGACAAATGTGTCTACATCGACAAGGTCACAAATTAACTGATTATCATTGGCTGAACTAGACATATCCAATTGACAAGAAACTAATATATCATGATAGACTCCATGATGCAACATCTTCTGGAATGTCATTTTGTCACAAAGATCAATATCAACATTTGGAAGGCTAAGTATAAGATTTTGTGACATCCTTTACGAAAATTGAGTGAGGTTTTAATCGAGGGAGTAAATACGCGCTGCACTCTTTTTCCCGTAATCAATATTTTATCCCACTGGGTTTTCTGTTAAAGGTTTTTAATGAGGCAACTCTCAATGCGTATTACTAGAAATGTGTACTATTTACCTTTAGTAGGACGTTTTCCCACTAGCTTTTTCCTAATAAGATTTGTCACGCCCTGAGCCTACACCCTGAGCGGGACTGGCACTCGAGAACCATTGATGGCCCCAAGCGAACCCTTGGCCTAGCTTTCTTAGTCAGCGGAAGACTTAACCCATGAATAAAAGTACTTTTAAAGTAAACTGAACTGCTCAATAAACCCTTAGAATGTATCAAGATAACATTCACTGGCCAAAATGGGCAACTCAAGTCTCAACCATTAAAACAGGAAATAGAAACTCAATAACTAACATCTGACTGTCGATGAAGCCTCTAAACAACTGAGATAGATGTCGGGACAGGATCCACGACATCCTAATGAACTAATAATAAAACTAAAAGACATAAGATGGATCCTCCGGAAGCAAGGAGGTTCACCACAAGACTCTGAATGCTCAACTGGATCAAGGATGTGCTGGATGCCGATCCTAGTTTCCTGTGTCTGCATCATAATAAGATGCAGGCCAAATGACATCAGTACATTGAATGTACGAGTATGCGAGGGGAATTCTAAAACAAGACATAATCTTGAAAGAAACTGAAGAACTTACATGGCTCAACTCAACTCAACATGACTAAAATCATTTCAATATAAAGAAGTTTAAGACAAATGCAATATAAAGAAAAATTGTTTAAAACATGATGTCAACTCTGTGTATGCAAAGATACACTATAACTCTGAAATGTATGTAAAAATACGATAAACTGTGTATATAAGACTTCTGTGGGAATTTCTCTAACCGACAAACATAACGTAAGAGCTATTGTGATGATACATCGTTTTGCCTCACACTGCCAAGGCCGTATTATACCTTGCCGAGGATATAGAACCTGAACTACTAAATGGATCCACTACACTATGCCAAAAAGCACTAAAGGAATCATCTAAAAAGTATGACCCTTTTCTACCCATGGTGGCTACATGGTTTATGGGGGTTGTGAGTTGTCTGAACTCTTCCCCATATCGGTGCTCAATACTACTCCCAAAATATGATACTAGCTCTTATGTTTAAAACCATACTTCTTTCTGTGATTTGAGATAATTGCTAAAAAAACATAGCTCAAAGGTTATCTTGGAAATCAAAGTTTCCTCTCTTGCTTCATTTAGAAAGCGGTTACTATTTTCTGAAAACTAGCTCAAAGGCTCTTTGGAAATCAAGGTTTCCTTTCTTGTTTAAATGTGAAAACATTTTACTCTTTGGGAATACATAGTCCCGATATACTCTTTTGAAGAAATGAACTTCAAACTTTACTCTTTACTCAACTCAAAACTCAAGTCTTAAAACATTTGTAAAAGACTATTGAAAGACTCTATGAACTTCTCTTGACTTGGCTCTTAACTTTTCTTGACTTGACTCTTAACTGATCCTTGAATTGAATTATGGTTTCATGGATTCTGATTTGTGATAGGAAAGATATCATTATGTTTAGGAGTGTTTTTAGATAGCCAAGCATGAGAAAAGATCAAGAAATCACTGCCTGAAAGGTGGTCTGCGACGCGGAGAAGTATTTAATTTTTTGGTCGCGAAATCAATTTTGAGGAAGAATGGTTCGTGACCGCTTCGTTCCGCGATGAGAAATTTTCAATTCTGAGGAACAGGTCCGCGACGCGGACTTGGTACCCAGATTCCGCTGACTTGTTCCTTCTTCATTTTCTAACCCCAATTCACATAAATTCGATTCTTCTTCTCAAATCCTCTTTAGATTCAGACACACAACAAATGTACCCAAGAACCTAACTTAAAAGAACTCTAAAATCAACCTTAAACTCTCAAGAATTCCTCAATATCATCCCAAATTCAAGAACGAAAGTAAATTCAAGAACACACATCAAGAACAATCAAACTTTCAAATTTTAGGACGAATTCACGCTGAAGTAAACATGTTTGGCGTGTTGGAGAATGAATCCAACGCTATGTGAACTCACATACCTCGTAGGGATCACCCCTTGACGAAATCCACAACCGATTCGTGAAGATCTTGATGATTCTTGCTTCTTTTCCTCCTTTCTCCTTTTCTTTTCTCTTTTCTCAAAACACCCTTACTATTTTTCCAAAAGCGTAAACTGACTAAGATCAGTCTAGACCCCAATTAATTACCCAAAAACGAAATAAAATATTTGGGTAAGGAAAAGACCAAAACACCCTTTAAAATCTGGATTGGACATTTCCTTATTTGAACAACCCAACTTCCAATGGGGGATATCCCACTCATACGAACTCAGAATCGCGCTTACTTTGTGGCATTAGAAAGATTATTCGAAGGTCTTTTCTACGATATCTGGAACCACACCTAACTCATCCGATCTAGAAGTTATGGTTGTTTGAAGTTGACCAAAAATTCAACTTTAACACACTTGACAAATTTCCAGATTTTTATATTCTTTCCAAAAATGACTATTTCCAATTTTAAACTTCTTTCTTGTTCTTTCTAGTTATGTGGTGTTACAATATATACCCCTTTGGAACATTCATCCTTGAATGAGTTTACTCATAGTAGGCTAAGTGTGTAACATCTAACATTCAACTCAAACACCCAACAAGAAATGCAAATACAACATGCTATCTCATAGGTTAAAAAGTACTAAGAAGAGAATTAGTACCTTGGTTTGGAATTTCCGGATTCGAAGAGATGTGGATATCTCTTCTTCATATCTTCCTCAGCTTCCTAAGTAGCTTTCTCAACAAATTGGTTCCTCCAAATGACTTTGACTGATGCTACTTCTTTAGTCCTCAACTTGCGAACTTGGCGATCTAGAATATGAATCGGAATCTCCTCATAAGATAAGCTATCCTTGATGCTAATATCTTCAGTTGGTATGATCAATGAAGGATCACTCATGCACTTCAATAACATGGAGATGTGAAAGACTGGATGAACTGCGGCTAACTCTTGTGGTAGCTTCAACTCATAGGCTATATTATCTACCCTTTTTTATATTCTGTAAGGGCCAATAACCGGGGACTAAGCTTCCCTTTCTTACCAAATCATAACACCATTCATGGGTGATACTTTATGATACATCGAATCATCTACTTCAAACTCTAACTCCCTTCTCCTAACATCAGTGTAGGATTTCTAACAACTCTGCACCGTTTTCAACCTCTCTTGAATCACTTTCACCTTTCAATAGCTTGATGAACTAAATCTAGTCCTATCAATCCTGCTTCTCCAACTTCAAACCATCCAATAGGAGATCTACATCTTCTCCCATGAAGAGCTTCATAAGGAGCCATTTGGATGCTAGAGTGGTAACTATTGTTGTAAGCAAACTCAATAAGAGGTAGGTGATCATCCCAATTACCCTTGAAATCAATCACACAAGCCCCCAACATATCATCTGAGGTCTGAATAGTGTGATCTTATTGACCATCTGTTTGACGATGAATAACAGTACTTAAGTTCACATTTGAACCCAAGCCTTTCGGGAATGACTTCCAAAACTGTGCAGTAAATTGTGCACCCCTATCTGATATAATCGAAAGAGGGACTCCATGATATCATTCCACCTCCTGAATATATAACATGGCATAATCCTCTGCTAAATGGGTAGTCTTTACCGGTAAAAGTGGCCTGATTTGGTCATTTGATCCACAATCACCCAAATAGAATCATGTTGCCTGCGAGACCTTGGCAAACCTGTGATGAAATCCATATTGATCATCTCCCACTTCTGTTCCGAAAGTTCTATATGCTGATCCATACCACCGGGCCTTTGGTGCTCTACTTTAACTTGTTGGCAATCCTCTTAGCAACAAACTATGCAATGCCCTTCTTCATACTACTCCACCAATAAACCTCTCTCAAATCGTGATACATCTTTGTGGAACCCGGATGAATGGAATATCTTGAGCTATGATCTTCTTCCATGATCCTCTATTGGAGTTCATCCACTCTAGGTACACACAATCTACCTTGATACCTCAACACACCATCTCCCCATTGTTCAAAAGCCATTACTTTTTGCTTATGAACATTTTCCTTCAATTCAAGCAAAATGGGATATTGGTATTACTTCTCTTTTACTTCTGACACTAATAATGATTCAACCTCATTCATCACCACCACTCCTCCTTTTATGGAATCCATTAATCGGACTCCCAATCGTGCAAGTTTATGCACATATTTCGCTAACTCTCTCTTTTATTCCTCATCATGGGTGGTACTAACCATAGACAACCTGCTTAAAGTATCAACAACAACATTAGCCTTACCTGGGTGGTAAAGAATACTCATGGCATAATCCTTGAGTAACTCTAACCACCTCATCTGTCTGATATTAACCTCTTTTTGAGTAAACACATACTAAAGGCTCTTGTGATCGGTGAACATATCTACATGCACACCTTACACATAATGACGCCATATCTTTAAAAAAAAAAATACGACAGCTAACTCTAAGTCATGGGTTGGGTAGTTCTTCTCATGAACATTTAACTGTCCGGAGGCATAAGTTATAACCTTGACATTTTGCATTAACACACAACCCAAACAAACTCTAGATGAGTCACAATACACCACAAAACCTTGTGTACATTCTGGTAAGGTCAAAAATTGGGGCAGTAGTTAACCTCTTTTTAAATTCCTGAAAGATTTTCTCACAAGCTTCAGTTTATTGAAACTTCACTATTTTCTGAGTTAACTTGGTTAAAAGGGATGAAATAGATGAGAACCCCTCTACGAACCTTCTATAATAGCCAGCAAAACCCAAGAAACTCTTAATATCAGTTGGAGATATAGGTCTAGGCCAATTCTGCACTGCTACTATTTTCTGAGTATGAACTTTATTTCCCTCTCCTGACACAATGTAGCCTAAGAATGCCACAGACTCAAGACAAAACTCACACTTAGAGAAGTTGGCATATAACTCCTTATCTTTTAAAGTCTGGAGAACTATTTTGAGATGACTAACATGATCTTCTTCATTCCTTGAATAAATTAGTATGTCATGAATGAAAACGATAACAAACATATCTAAATAAGGTTTGAAAACTCTATTCATAAGGTCTATGAATGTTGCAGATTCATTGGTCAAACCAAAGGACATGACTAAAAACTCATAATGACCATAACGGGTTCTGAAAGTTGTCTTTGGAATATCACATTCCCTTACTCTTAACTGATGGTAGCTAGATCTGAGATCTATCTTTGAGAAACAGGTGGCACCCTGAAGTTGATCGAAAAGATCATCAATCCTTGGGAGAGGATATTTGTTCTTGATGGTAACCTTGTTCAACTGACGATAATCTATACACATCCTAAGGGAACCATCCTTCTTCCTCACAAACAAGACCGGAGCTCCCTAAGGTGAGACATTTGGTTGAATAAAACCCTTATCATGGAGATCTTTCAATTGTTCTTTAATCTCTTTCAACTGTGATGATGCCATTCTATATGGAGGAATAGAGATAGGACGAGTATATGGAAAAATGTCTATATCGATGTCTATCTCCCTCTCAGGAGAGACTCTGGGAAGATCATCTGGAAAGACTTCTGGAAACTGTTTTACTACTGAAACTGACTGAATAAGAGGTATCTCATCACTAAAGTCATTAACTCGAATCAAGTGATAGATACACCCCTTAGAAACTAACTTCCTTGCCTAAGGTACGAAATTAAATGACCCTTAGGCACTGCTGAACTGCTTGTCCACTCTAAGACTGGCTCATTTGGAAACTTAAACTTGACACCTCGAGTTCTACAATCAATTGAG
Source organism: Solanum tuberosum (assembly GCF_000226075.1). NCBI lineage: Eukaryota > Viridiplantae > Streptophyta > Magnoliopsida > Solanales > Solanaceae > Solanum > Solanum tuberosum. The sequence continues at coordinate 71,516 of NW_006239269.1, read as the reverse complement.
GCATAACATGCATGAAGCCAGTCCATACCAAGAATGACATCAATATCTACCGTGTCTAACTCAATTACATCAGCCATGGTACTCTTGTGATTGACTGAAATGGGACAATCACAATAGACTCTCTCTCTGCTAGAATGGACTCACCAACAGGTATAGAAACACTGAATGGTTCACTAAGTTGCTCAGGAATAACATCAAAATTCATAGCAAGATATGGAGTTACAAAAAATAAATTCGTTCCTAGGTCTAGAAAAACATAAACATTAGAGTCAAAGACTTGGATCATACCGGTGACAACATCTGGAAAATCCTATTGCTTTTGGCGACTGGTTATACCATATAGGCGGTTTGACCCTCCGCCAGTACCGGAAGTAGCCCCTTTAGGTGCAGCTCTGTCTAGTGGAGCAACTGAACAAGACTAGGCTCTATTACCATTACCCTGCTTGATCTTTGGACACTCTCGCATGAAATGCCCATTCTGGCCACACTTGAAACAACCAGTGGAGCCCTCACGACAAGTGCATGAGTGGTTCCTACTACACTTAGCGCAGACAGGAGACTTACTACCCCCTTGCGCTATACTACCGTGAGAATAGGCAGGCTTGGCTCTGAAATTCTGACTATTATACTCACTTTTGTTCTTAGGTGCAGATGCACTAGAAAATGATGGAGCAGGTCCCTTCTGCTTCTGTTAGGAGGATGATCGGTTGTCATTACTCTTCTACTATCTGGACTCGTTCCCTATCTTAGCTCTCTTGTTTCTGAATTACTCCCTATCCCTCAGCTTCTCTTCCTCAACCTGCTACACATAGACCATAAACCTTGATATATCCATGTCCCCAATTAGCATCGCTGCCTTGCCCTCTTTGCTTGATAGACGAGACAACCCAGCATAAAACTAACTCATTCTACTCCTGATATCTGCAACCATCTTCGGAGCATAACGGGATAGTTGGGTGAACTTCAGTCCATATTCATGAACACTTAGTGACTCCTTCTTGAGGGTAAGAAATTCCCATACCTTAGCCTCTTTCAGTTCTCGGGGGGAAGAAACTCCCCAAGAAGGCCTCCTCAAAACAAGCCCAACTCGCAGATGGTGCATCCTCAGCTTTAGCCTCCTTCCACTGATCAGACAGAGTCCTAGCAACATTCTTCAGTTGATGTGCAGCTAGTTCAACTCGCTCAGTATCGACAACATGAATAACCTAAAATACCTTCTTCAATTCATCAATAAAACTCTCCAGAACCTCAATAGTGCTTGATCTTGTGAAACTTGGAGGATTCATCCTCAAGAACTCTCGGATCCTCAAAGTATCAGTCACTTCTCCTCTTTGTTTCCCATCTTGTTTGGTCACAACTTGGCTCAGCATCCAGATAGCCTCACGGAACTCAGCATTGGTAACTTCTCCTTGGGGTTGCACGTTTGGTGCATTAGGTACCCCTTGTTCATGTGGTTCAACATTACACCTAGAAGGACGACCTCTAACAGCTCTTCGTGGGTGTATTATTATCTAAAAATATGCGCAAGCACGAATTAGAAGAAACTTCTTAGAGATCAAACTCTAACGCACAAAATGATTGTGAAAGAAGTGAGAAATTTTCCGAAATGTTGCAGGATTCTAATTATAGATGTGGCGCGCTTCACACCGATAACTAACACTCTACAGACACGGCTACATAGACTCCCTAGGACTTTTGAACTTTGTGCTCTGATACCAAGTTTGTCACGCCTCGAGCCTACACATTCGGTGAGACTAGCACTCGAGAACTATTGATGGTCCCGAGCGAACCTTTGGCCTGGCTTACTTACTCAGCGGAAGACTTAACTCATGAAGAAAAGTACTTTTAAAGTAAACTGAACTGCTCAATAAACACTTAGAATATATCAAGATAACATTCACTGGCCAAAAGTGGCAACTCAAGTCTCAACAATTAAAACAGGAAATAGAAACTTAATAAGTAACATATGACTGTCTATCAAGCCTCTAAACAACTGAGATAGATGTCGGGACAAGACTCACGACATCCTAATAAACTAATAATAAAATTGAAAGCAAAAAAAGGGATCCTGCGGAAGTAAGGAGGCTCACCACAAGACTCTGAATGCTTAACTGGATGAACGATGCGCTGGATGCCGATCCTAGTTACCTGTGTCTGCATCATAATAAGATGCAGGACAAATGACATTAGTACATTGAATGTACGAGTATGCGAGGGAGATTCTAAAACAAGCCATAATCTTGTAAAGAACTGAAGAACTTACCTAGCTCAACTCAACTCAACATAACTTAAGTCATTTCAATATAAAGCAGTTTAAAGACAAGTGCAAGCTGTTTAAAACATGATGTCAACTCTGTGTGTATTTAAAGATACACTATAACTCTGAAATGTATGTAAAAATAAAATAAACTATGTATATAAGAATACAATTACTTATGTGGGATTTTCTCTAATCGACAACCATCACGTAAGAGCTATTGTGACGATACAATGTTTCGCCTCACACTGCCAGGGCCCTCCTGTACCTTGCTGAGGGTATAAAACCTGAACTATTAAGTGGATCCACTAATCTATGCTAAAAAGTACTAAATAAATCATCTAAAAAGTATGACCCTTTCTACCTATGGTGGCTACATGGTTTATGGGGGCTATGAATTGTCTGAACTCACCCCCATATTGGTGCTCAATACTACTGCCAAAATATGCTAATAGCTCTTATGTTTAAAAACATACTTATTTCTGTGATTTGAGATAAGTGTGCTCAAAAACATAGCTCAAAGGCTATCTTGGAAATAAAAGTTTTCTCTCTTGCTTCATTTAGAAAACGATTACTCTTTTCTGAAAATTAACTCAAAGACTCTTTGGAAATCAAGGTTTCCTTTTTTGTTCAAATGTGAAAACATTTTACTCTTTGGGAATACATAGTCCCGATATACTCTTTTGAAGAAATGAACTTCAAACTTTACTCTTTACTCAACTCTAAACTCAAGTCTTAAAACAAAGTTATAACATTTTTAAAAGACTTTTGAAAGACTCTATGAACTTCTCTTGACCTGTCTCTTAAGACTTTACTCTTAACTTATCCTTGAATTTAATTATGGATTCAAAGATTGTGATTTTTGATAGGAAAGATCTCATGATGTTTAGGAGTGTTTTTAGATAGCTAAACATGAGAAAAGTTCAAGAAATCATTGCGTGAAAGCTGGTCCGCGATGCGGAGATGTAATTAAATTTTTGGTCGTGAAATCTATTTTGAGGAAGAATGGTCCATGACCACGACGCGACGTGAGGAGAAATTTTCAATTCTAAGGAACAGGTTGCGGACCTGGTACCCAGATTCTTCCAACTTGTTCCTTCTTCGTTTTCTAATCCCAATTCGCCAAAATTTGATTCTTCTTCCTAAATCCTCTTTAGATTCAGATACCCAACAAATGTACCCAAGAAGCTAACTCAAAACAACTCTAAAATCGACCTTAATCCCTTAAGAATTCCTCAATATCATCCCAAATTCTAGAACGAAAGTAAATTAAAGAACACACATCAAGAGCATTCAAACTTTCAATTTTTAAGAAGAATTCACACTGAATTAAACATGTTTGGCGCGTGGGTGAACGAAACCAACATTGTGTGAACTCACATACCTCTTAGGGATCATCCCTTCACGAAATCCACAAGCGATTCGTGAAGATCTTGACGATTCTTGCTGTTTTTCCTCCTTTCTCCTGACTAAGATCAGTCTAGATCCCAATTAGTTACCCTAAAACGAAATAAAATAATTGGGTAAGGAAAAGACCAAAACACCCTTCAAAAATCCGGATTGGACATTTCCTTTTCCGAACAGCCCAACTTCCAATGGGTATATCTCACTCATACGAACTCGGAATTTTTCATACTTGGCGGCGTTGGAAAGATTATTCCAAGGTCTTTCCTATGATATCTGGAACCACACCTAAATCATCCTGAGCTAGAAGTTATGGTCGTTTAAAGTTAACTAAAAATGCAACTTTAATACACTTGACAAATTTCCAGATTTTTATATTCTTTCCAGAAATGACTATTTCCAATTTTAAACTTCTTTCTAGTTCTTTCTAGTTACGAGGTGTTACAAGATTTTAACGAGACACATTATTTATTGACGAACTCCAATAAGTAGTAAATACATCATATTATAGTTGATGATTACATAGTTCTCGTGATAAGTTTGAAATCAATATGACAAGTTACAAACAACTCTGCATGCATATAAGCAAATTACAATCTACTCCGCTAGTAGGTTCCTATAATCAACTTGAACCATAATGTTCTTATAAGCCGCTTACAAGTAGTTTCTTACAATGATCTTACAAATAGCTTCTTTCAAGCGATTTTTAATGAGGCAGCAAACAATGCATGTTACTACACTTTTTCTTTCACTATAATTTTTCTTTAACATGGAAATAAAGGGGGAGTGTTGTAAAACATGATATCCATATGTTTTTCCTTTGTGCCTAAGATATGGTTGTATGGGACCTACATATTGTTTGAGCCAGTGTTTTTTTGCTTATAAATAGCCCTTTATTGTGGTGGAAAAGATGTGAATAAAAGGTTAAATAAAAATATATCTCCCTCCCCTCTCTTCTTGCGTAGATTATTCTTGCACTATTTAATTATATTTATATCATAGTCTTTATTTTATAACAATTACATGTTTATATGAAAGTGCTAAAACTGATGATAAGTTGATGTATTTAATAAATAGTTGTTTAAAAGCCTTATGTTGGGTTTGAACAACTAGAGAAAGTAAATTACAAAAATTATTTCACGCCATTGCCGTTTGATAAAGTTTCATGACCGCTTGGCCATTTTTTAAAGAAAATTTAGGCCTTTTATTAAATACATCAACTTATCATCAGTTTTAGCACTTTCATATAAACATGTAATTGTTATAAAATAAAGACTATGATATAGATAAAGTTTCATGACCGCTTGGCCATTTTTTAAAGAAAATTTAGGCCTTTTATTGATGTGAGAAAGAGGCTTAAACAAAAAAAAACTCATTCGGGTCTAGTGCCCAAATCTACTTGCTACACAAAAGAGATTGGGCCGCCCAAAATGGAAAAACCCCATCTCTATATAAAACAAAAGCAAAAAGCTATCTTCCTTAGGCATTTTCCTATGTACTAGGGTTTCCTATTCTCTGCTGCTTTTCTTCATCACTCCAAAACACCTACCACACCTTAAAATGTTTGTCCTTTGGTAGAACAAGACCTTCCATCTCGGTATGATGTGGCTAATCGGTGTTATTAAGCTCTTCCTTGTGCTCCTTTGTTTCTCAGCTATGAACAATAAGTATAAATCTTCAATTATGATTTGCATTTCTCCCTGTTCATTGATTCTGACCCATGGATGGCCATTTTATTATTAGCACAAAGGTTTAGATATATCTACATAATGAAAATGTCTTATTTTATAATTTTTTAAGAAAAAACTAAGAAACCCTAATTTAAAATTTGAGAAAGGAGATTCATTTCTTAAGCTTCAATCATCTCCTTTATAACCTCCATTGTGCAATTATAGATCCAATGTGTAGTATGTAGATCATCGTCTTCCCTTAACTATCTATTTCTCATATGCTTTGGAATTCACCATTTCCACTGTTGAGTGCTATGTTTTCTAGATAATCAACAATTTTATTATCTTCTCTTAAAATGTGATCTCTTAGCATGATACTTTGTATCTTCTTTAAAGAAAATTCCAATAGAACTTTTGTTAATATAATCTTAAGAGTGTAACTCTCTAGATATGTCTGGTGTCCTTATTCTGAGAAACAAATGGATGTTATCTATCACTTTGTATATGATTCTTTTTAGAGAGAACTAAGATAAAGTCTTTTGGATTCACATTTATTTTTAATTTTTCATAATATCATACATGGGATAGCTTTGATATATGTATTCAGACATAACTACTGCATTCCACCATATGAGAATCACATCTCTTACGTATAATTCCTTCATCTAATATCTCGGAAAAAAAGAAGAAGAAGAGAGAACTAGAACCAAGTCTTTTTACTTGAATAAGAGTGTAGGAATATGAATACCATTTTTTCCTATTTTTGTTATGTGCAACACCAACACATACATTATAAGGCAATACCACTTTCGAACCCTTTTTCTAATTAAAGATATCTTGTGCTCAACCAAATATTAGTTTAAACCTCTTTATCTCTGTCATGTAGCATCCAAGTTACAATCATTGTATTCTCCTCCTTGTTGTATTTGTGTAATCAGGGGTATCGAAACACGAGAACGGTGAAGTGGTTCAGTGACCAAAAGTGTTTCAGTTTCATTAGTCCTAATGATGATGATTTAGTGACCAAAAGGGTTTCAGTTTCATTACTCATTAGACCTGAAGGTTTTCGTACCTTAGTTGATGGTGGAGCTATTGAATTCGATGTGGAACCAGGGGATGCTGGCTGTACTAAGGTGATCAATGATATCGACCCAGATGGTGCTCCTATCAAAGGAGGATCCCGTGATGATAGAGGTGGTGGAGGTGATCAATATGGTGGTGGCGGTTGATATATATGTTGAGGTTGGAGATATGGTGCTGATGAAGGTGGTTACGACAGTGGCAGGCGGTTGGCGGTGATGTTGTATATGGCGGTGGTGGTGGGAAATGGGGTGGAGGTGACGGTGGGTATGGTGGCAGTGGTTGAGGAGGAAGTTGGTGTTACAACTGTGGGGAAGATGGTAATTTCACAATGGAATGTAGCCAAGGTTTTCGAAAGATGGCCATATCCACCACCTTCGCTACATTCCCTTGCAAAATGACCATCTTCCCCACATTTGTAACACCAACTTCCTCAACCACCACCACCAACAAACACACCTCCACCTCCACCATACTTCACACCACCACCGCCATATCCACCATCACCTCCATACCACGTGCTACTACCGTAACTACCTTCTTCACCACCATATCTCCCACCTCCATATCCATATCAGACACCACCACCATAGTGACCGCCTCCACCATCATGGGATCCTCCTTTGACAGGAGCACCATCTGGGTCGGTAACATTGACAACCTTAGTACGACTGTAATTCCCATATTCCACGTCAAATTCAACAACTAAACCATAAGCTAAAATACGAAAGCCTTCACATCTAATACCAGATTGATGAACGAAATTTTATCACTCTATCATCATGAGTAACTAAACCAAAACCCTTTTGGTCATTGAGCCACTACACCGTTTCCTTGTTCCTATTCCCCTGATTATATCAACTTACAGAAGAGTTGATTTTATGTAAATTCACTTTTACTTTAAATAATATAAACAAACATGATCGAAAAGCACATGTCCAACTACAACAAAAAAGATATCTAACACATAGACTTCATTTTTATTTTTATTTTGTAGTAATAAAAGTTAACTATATGATTTAAAGGAAAAAAAATAATAAAACATGTTTATAAAATTAATTAAGCAAGATAGTATGAGAAAAACTAATAAGTTGAAAGATATAGATTTATACCGCTGCATAGGGGAATATGCATGCTTTTACTTAATTTATATTAAACTTCATAATTTTTTTCTAATAGAAGTCTCACGATATGATTAATTTGAATTAAAATCAAATTCATGACTGATAGATGAAAAATTTAATTCAGCAGCAAAATTTATAGTTGGATTCAAAATATTAGGTAAAGCTAAATATACATTTTTATCCAAAATGTTTTATCTCTTTGAACAAATAATTTAGCTTTTAAGGGTATAAATGTCAATAAATATTATATAAATATTTTTGTCTATAAACATTTAACATTTTGAAACTTATGAGTTCATAGAATACTGATTTCTATACACGTACATTGTATAATAATACCATGTGAATTATATTAAATAGGTGCATAAAAAAGGAATTTGTGCGAATGCAATAGATAATGAAAGACAAGTGTTTTCAATCAATATATATTTTTAAATCATAAGAAAGGATAATTATGATGTAACCTAAAGAAGATGTGTCAATTAACAAAATATTTAATTATAGAAAGTATTGATATGAAAATCCTTGCCAACTTAGTTTTATAGAAAGTTACCTCAAAACTTTAACATAAAAACCAGTTTTTTTTAAATAGTTTATAACGAGAATCATTTTTACCATTGTGATTTTTAAAGTGAGTTATTCTTAAGGATGACTATCCGTATGTCCAGTGGGCTCAAACCATGAGTCATACTATTACTTCTTGGATCAAGAGATGCAAGGCAAACAAAATCGGTTTCAGAAATAAAGTGTTTGAACTGCTCAATTTTCTTACTACAAAAAAAAAAACACATACTTCCATTTATAGCTTACATTTAACTTCTTAAGCAAAAATAAAGCAACTAACTAATAATGGAAAAACATTGGAAAAGTGGTAATCATGACTCACTACAATAAGAAGATAATTCATTGACTAGGTAAAAACTTAAACCAACTAATCCTAATAACAACACTCACAAACTGATTTTTTGGAACTTAATTAATTTGATGAATTAGTCAACACAACTCCTTTCTTCAAAATCACAAACTCTCATTTGTTGTCTGAAGAAGTCATGCTTGTGGTGAAGAAGGGATTTTGTAAGAATATCATCAACCTGATCATTTTTACCACAAAATTTCAATGAGATTATTCCACCAAAAACTGGCTCTCGAATGAATTGATAATAAATGTCGATGTGCTTCGTCCTATTGCGAAAAGAAGGATTTTTTGTCATAGAAATTGTCACCTTGTTGCCACACAATATTTCAGTTGGGCCAATCTTCTCTTGTTGAAGATCCACTAACAATTTCTTTAACTAGATAGCTTGACAACTTGCTAAAGTTGCTGCCATGTATTCTCCTTACAGAGATGATAATCCCACTCTATCTTGTTTCTTTGAACTTCATGAGTTTCCTCCAAAAAAAGACTAAACATATTCCAATTGTTCTCCTGCGATTTTCCACGCTACCTTCCCAATCACTATCAGAAAAACTAAGTAATCGGCAATCTGATACTTTTGATTACCATATGTTAAAAATATCTACCTCTGCAAACAGCCATATGCATGATTTTGCTTAATTTATATTAAATATCGTAGCAATTTTAAAGTAGAAGTCTCACCATATGATCAATTTGAATTAGTATCAAATTCATGTATGATAGATGAAGAATTTAATTCAATATGAAATTTTTTAGTTAGATTCAAATTATTGATTAACTCAATGATCCTATACTAGAATCCAGTTATAAATGCTACAAGGAAAAGTCTTGAAAGGACATACTTTACGGCATGCCCGAAACATGATATATAGATAAATCGATTCAAAAAATTAAAATTCTTGAACAAGTAGAAGATGCGGAGAAAATTACTACGATGGTCATAATAATGAGACAACTGCCGTAGAAAGAGCACCACAAAATAATAGTTCATAAGATCTTGGAAAAGGTTTAGGTACCTGAAAATGATGAAAAAAAAAGAGAAATCGTGTAACGACCTGTTCCCGTCGTTATAGAAATGCGAATGGGGGAAAATTTGGGGCTAGAAAACTTATTCGTAGTATTTGGATTTTCTCAACCTAGTCCAGATTTGGACGAAATTGGATTCTTTGAGGTGTAGGGAATTCTGGTAACAATCAGGTGAGTTGTTTTTTATTTTGATTACATGAGTAGTTAGATAACTCGTTAACGAACCCGTACGACTTTACGAAATTGAATTCGGGCGAGTAAAACTCCCATAATCGATCTTAGCATAAAGGGTACTTTCTGATCGTCATGGGTTAGAGGTGTGCTGTGATATCAGATTTTGGAATTCTTTTAAATAGCTCACTGGTTCGTAAATGACGCTTTGGTACTAGATTTTACCGGTCTGGTGAGGCCGCTATAGCGGGGTGGGTGTCGTTGTGGCGGAGCCGATGCGACTTAAAGTCGTTAATAAACCCTTAAACGACCTTATTTAGCACTTTTCAATTTTTAGAGCTACGGAACGAACCCCAGGCGACTCCTACTCATTTCGATCAGTAGAACGTAATAGAATGGGTGAATATTTATGGGGGAGGGCTTTGTTATAGATTATATGGGATTATATGGTGGAAACAACCCTAATTTGGATAATTGGGATCATGGGTTTGATCTAGGGTTCATAAAATTGTTATAGTTTTGGGTAATTAGCGATTGTTTATTGATTCTCGTGTTATTATGATTGTTTGTAGACCAAGAACAAGCAGAACGAATCCGGAAAGGGAAAGATCAAGTTTCTTAGGATTTCTAGCTTGTTTCGAGGTAGGTGATGGTTGTGATTCTATGGTTGTGTGATGTATGCTTGTTCTTGCTTCATTATGATACTTGTAGGTATATGAATGTTGTAATGTTGATCAGATAATATACCTGTGATTGTGATTGTGGTGTGTTGTATGGATCGATTGCGACTTTCCGACCTAACGAACTTGGATCGGTTGCCACATTCCAACATAATTATGGGGTCGTCTACCACGTTCCGGCTTAACTATAGGATCGGGTAACACGTTCCAATATGCTAACTGTTTGAGTTTGGGATCCATGAGAGGATTAATGATGTGATATAAAATGTGAAGTTGTTCGTTTTTCGTAAATATTGATGATATTGTATATGTTGATATATATGCATGTGATTATAATGTTATCTTGACTTTTTTATGCTGCCCTAGTGGGATAGCTGCGTGATACTACCAGTAAACTATGGTTGTGTACTGATTATGCACTTGCTTTGATTTTTGTTCAGTACACGGCATCTTCAAGCGGCTATTGACAAACCTCTCTTAGAAAAGTTGTGATCGTCGCTTCGAATTCAAGGGTAAGCCAATTCTTCTAGGCTTCCATGAAATTCTCTTTCATCTATGTTTACCATTTTCGGACATAGACATCTGTTTAGTTAGTTCATTAGTTTGGGGGTTGTATCCCTTCTTGTTTAGACTTTTTGAACTTTAGATGTTTTGGTACATTGACTTTCAAGTTCTAGATTATTCTTCTACATTATTAGTTTATTTTTTTAGACTTTGTTAGAGTTTATGGGAACTCTATGTTCTAGACTTAGTATTTAACTTAAATGTCTTAGTTTATACTTTAGTTGCTTGGTTTGGGTTGTAGTAGTGGTTCTCCCACCTGAGGGTTAGTGTGGGTGCCAATCACGATGGTCTGGGTCGTGAAAAATTTGATATCAGAGCCTAGGTTCGTTAATCTCGATGTACCGAAACGAGTCTAATAGAATCGTCGAACGGTACGGGGACACCTTTACTTTTCTTAAAGAGGCTATAGGACTTTAGGAAATCTTTTTATTTTCTCTTGTCTCCTTTTGTGTTATAACTTGATTCAAATTTGTATTTGTCGATTCAAATTGATTTCTAACCTCCTTCATTCTTCTGTCTGTAGATGGTTAATACTAGTTATAACTGTGTTAGGCCCGTAGCTCCCGTCAATGCTCCAGCTGAGGAATCTACAATGAGAGTTCACGGTCGAGGCAGGGGTAGAGGAAGAGCTAGGGGTAGAGGCCGTGCAAAGGTGGCGCCTGCTAGAGATGAGGTACCGGCTAGAATTGCTCCCCAAAATGAGGCCCCTCCCGTTCATCATGAGGAGATAGAAGAGGATATTGATGTTGAGAAAGTTGGACAAGAGGAAGATGTGCAAGCTTAGACTATAGGTATTCATCCCATCGATCCGGTGTTAGCCAAACAGATCATGTCGTTTTTGAAGGGATTGGTTGGTCCTGGAGTGCTTCCATCTATTCAAGCAACTGAAGCTCCCGCTAATCCCCTTATTGCTATCACTACTCCCAAGGTGGGTGGAAACGTAGGTACTGATTCTTTCTTCCGTCCTTTGTTGGGTTCTGTGATGACTGGTAATGAGCATGACATGTTGACTAAGTTTAAAGCTTAAGCCTCCTGTGTTTCTGGGTTCTGAGACTGAACATGCTTATGAGTTTATCTTAGACTGTTATGAGAGGCTACATAAATTGGGTATTGTTCATCAGCATAAGGTTGAGTTCGTGTCTTTCAAACTTCAAGGTGATGCCAAGCAGTGGTGGAGAGCTTAAATGGAATGCAGATTTTCTACTTTACCGCCACTTTCTTGGACCCAATTTCATGCTCTATTTCTAGAAAAGTATGTGCCTAGAACTTTGAGGGATCGTAAGAAGGATGAGTTTATGGATTTAGAGCATGGTGGTATGTATGTGGCTGCTTATGAGGCCAAGTTCCATGTTGTATCTAGATATACTACGCAATTGGTGACTATTGAGGAGGAGAGGATCTGATTATTTATTAGGGGATTGAATTCTGAGTTGCAAGTATTAACTGTTCATGTGACTTCTGCTGGGAGGAGCTTTACTGAAGTGGCAGATTATGTTAAGAAAGTGAAGGGGGTAAGGCGAGACGATCAAGCTAAGGTATGGGCAAAAAGGGCAAAGAATTCGGATAACTTTCAAGGTTCTTACTCTAAGGGGTCAGGAAGGCAAAACACTTGTAGCCAAGCCAATTCAGTGCGCTATGCCTGCCTCTACAGGTAACTACTCGGGAACTCCATCTCAAACTTTTCAGGATAGCCAAGGAGTCGCGCCTTCGACGGGTAGCAGACCATTTTTTTATCGTACTTGCTACAATTGTAGAGAACCTGGGCATATGAGGAGAGATTGTCCCCATCTACGTGTGTTTGAGTCCGTGCAGCAGCCATCTAGAGCCGTTGTACTCGTGGGGAATGGTAATAATTATCGAGGACGTCCACAAGGTGGGCGAGGAGGTAATCAATGAGGCCGTGTAGGTAGAGGAAATAGTAACGGAGGTAGGGGTAACGCACAACCATGTAGGGAAGTAGCTCGTCAAGATGATAGGGCTCAATGTTATGCTTTTCCGGGCAAGAATGAGGCAGAGGCATCTGACGCGGTGATTGCAGGTACTATTCTTGTATGTGACCAGATGGCTAATTTGTTGTTTGATCCGGGTTCTAATAATTCATATGTATCCGTGAGATTTGCCTCAGATTTTGATATGATTTGTGATATTCTTGATTCCCCTATTCGTGTTTCTACCCCAGTTGGAGAGTCAGTCATAGTTACCCATGTATATCGTGCTTGTACTATTTTGTTTATCGGATTTCAGACCTGGGCTGATTTGGTGATTTTGGATATGAGTGACTTTGACATAATCTTAGGCATGACTTGGTTATCCCCCTATTATGTTGTGCTTAATTGTAATACTAAGTCTGTAACTCTAAAAATTCTGGGAAGGGAAAATTAGAGTGGGAAAGGGTGTACAAGCCTAAGCAAGCTAAGATTATATCCTCTATTTGGGCTAGTAAACTGGTAGAGCAGGGTTGTTTATCTTATTTGTCTCAAATTAGGGATGTTGAGGTTGAGATTCCATCATTGAGTTTATTCCTCTGGTGTCGGAATTTATATAAGTGTTTCCTAATGATTTGCCTGGTATGCCTTCGGATAGAGATATAGACTTTTGCATTGATTTAGAGCCGAGTACGCATCCCATTTCTATCCCTCCATATCGCATGGCTCCAATAGAATTGAGAGAGCTTAAGGCTCAAATACAAGAACTTCTTGATAAAGGATTTATTCGTCCTAGTGCTTCCCCATGGGGTGCTCCAATTTTGTTTGTTAAGAAAAATGATGGTAGTATGAGAATGTGTATAGATTACAGGCAATTAAATAGAGTCACTATTCAAAACAAGCACCCATTGCCTCAAATAAATGATCTTTTTGACCAATTGCAAGGTGCATCAGTTTTCTCTAAGATTGATCTGAGATCCGGTTACCACAAATTGAAAATTAGGCCTGAGGATGTGCCTAAAACGACGTTTAGAACTCGTTATGGGCACTATGAATTTTTGGTTATGTCATTTGGTTCTACCAATGCACCTGCAACTTTCATGAGTTTATTGAATGGGGTGTTCAATCCATTCCTTGATTCATTTGTTATAGTATTTATTGATGATATTTTTGTCTATTCGAAAAGTAAGAAAGAGCATACCGACCATCTTCGTAGTGTTTTGGGTGTTCTTGGGAAGCAAAAGTTTTATGCTAAATTTTCTAAGTGTGAATTTTGGTTGAAATTGGTTACATTTTGGGGGAAGGTAGTTTTGAAAGAAGGTGTAATGGTAGATCCTCAAAATATTTAGGCGGTTAAGATTTGTGTTAGGCCTAGCTCTGTGACGAAAATTAGGAGATTTGTGACGAATTTTGCCTCCATTGCCACTCACATGACTAACTTGACCACAAAGGAGGTACCCTTTGAATGGACTGAAAAATTTCATCAGAGCTTTCACAAGCTCAAGACTCTCTTGACCACCGCACCCATTCTAGCATTACCGATTAAAGGTAAGGATTTTATTGTTTATTGTGATGTTTCACATTCTGGTTTGAGTGTTGAGTTGATTCATGATAAAAATGTCATAGCTTATGTCTCGTGTTAATTGAAGGTGCATGAGAGGAATTATATAACACATGATTTGGAGTTGGCAGCGGTAGTGTTTGCTCTTAAGATCTGGAGGCATTACCTTTATGGTGTTAAGTGTGAGGTATTTACTGATCATCGTAGTTTGCAGCATGTGTTGACGCAAAAGGATCTAAATTTGAGAGAGCGAAGGTGGATGGAGTTACTTAAAGATTATGATGTCACCATTCAATACCATCCGGGCAAGGCTAATGTCGTGGCATACATTTTGAGTCGAAAGGCGGTGAGTATAGGTAGTTTAGCTTGCTTGAATGTATCCAAGCTTCGTTTGGCTAAAGAAATCCAGACCTTAGAGTCTAAGTTCATGCAGTTGGGCATCTCAGAAAGTGATGGGTTGTTAGCTAGTATTGAAGTAAGGGCCACTTTCATTGAGGAGATCAAGACCAAACAATTTGAGGATGAGAATTGGGAGTAGCTAAGAAAGAAGATTGCAATAGGTAAGGCACAAGAGACCACTCTTGATGTGGATGGTGTACTCAATTTTAAAGGAAGAATATGTGTTCCTAGAGTAGATGACTTGATTGAGAAATCATTGGCATATTCTCATGGTTCGCGGTATTCTATTCATCCATATGTGACCAAGATGTATAGAGATCTGAAGCAAATATATTGGTAGCCAAGCAGGAAGAAAGACATAGTGGAATTTATGGTGAAGTGTCAAAATTGTCAACAAGTGAAGTATGAACATCAAAGGCCTGCGGGTTTATTTCAAAGAATGCCTATTCCGAAATGGAAGTGGGAAAGAATAGCCATGCATTTTGTGGTTGGCGTTCCCAAGACTTTGGGGAAGTTTGATCCTAATTGGGTAGTGTTTGATAGATTGACTATGTCAGCTCATTTTATTCTGGGAAGAATAGATTATATGATGAATATTTGGCTAAAGTTTATGTGAAAGATATAGTGAGGTTGCATGGGTGCCCCTTTCTATCATCTCAGGCCGTGGTACCCAATTCACATCGAAGTTTTGGAGAAAATTGCATGATGAATTGGGCACACAACTCACTTTTAGTACTGCCTTTCATCCACAAATGGATGGGCAATCGGAGAGGACTATTTAAGTATTGGAAGACATGTTGAGGGCATGTGTGATCGATTTTAGAGGGCATTGGGATAAGCTATTACCTTTGTGTGAATTTTCTTATAATAATAGTTATCACTCTAGCTAAGACATTGCACCATTTGAGGCACTCTATGGGAGGGGATGTAGATCACCCATAGGTTGGTTTGAGGCTGGCAACATGAAACCTTTGCGGGTTGATTTAGTGAAGGATGCTCAAGATAAGCTGAGGGTATTCAAGTTAAGCTTCTAGGTGCCCAGAGTAGACAAAAGAAGTATGTAGATCATAAGGTAAGAGGCATGACGTTTCAATCCGGTGAAAATGTTCTTCTAAAGGTATCACCCATGAAAGGGGTGATGAGATTTGGCAAGAAGGGTAACCTAAGTCCTATATACATTGGTCCATTTGAGATTCTTGAATGTGTGGGACCGGTAGTGTATAGATTTGCATTACCTCCTAATTTATTGGGAGTTAATCCGATAGTTCATGTGTCCATGTTGAAGAGATATCATAGTGACGGGGATTATATTATAAAGTGGGACTCAGTTGTGTTAGACAAAGACCTCTAATAGGAGGAGGAACAAATTGCAATTCTTGATCGTGATGTGCGTAAGTTGAGAACCAAGGATATTAAGTCTGTGAAGGTTCAATGGAAGCATCGTCAAGTTGAGGAAGCTACTTGGGAAACCGAGAGGTACATGCGAGACAAGTATCCCCAATTGTTCATCGATTCAGGTACTATTTCATTCCTTCCTTAGCCTATTTTCCTAAGTTTTGTCTCTCGGGGATGAGTGATGGGTAAACTACTATCTATTGTAATGCCCTGTTCCCATCGTTATAGAAATGCCAACGGGGTAAAATTTGGGGCCGAAAAACTTTTTCGTGGTATTCGGATTTTCCCAACCTAGTCCAGATTTGGACAAAATCTAAGTCTTTGAGGTGTAGGGAAATCTGGTAACAAACAGGTGAGTTGTTTTTTATTTTGATGACACGAGTAGTTAGATAACTCGTTAATGAACCCGCACAACTTTACGAAATTGATTTCGAACCAGTAGAACTCTCAGAATCGATCTTAGTATAAATGGTATTTTCTGATTGTCATGCGTTAGAGGTGTGTTGTGAAATGGGATTTTGGAATTCTTTTAAATAGCTCACTGGTTCGAAAATGCCGCTTTGGTGCTAGGTTTTGCCGTTGTGGCGGGGCCGCTTAGTGGGGTGGGTGCCGCTGTGGCGAGTTCGACGCGACTTAAAGTCGTTAATAAACCGACCTTATTTGGCACTTTTCGATTTTTAGAGCTAAGGAACGAACCCGAGGCGACTCCTACTCGTTTTTCATCATTCTTGACGCTAAAGGTAATCTTTTCACTCCCCGAATCTATTATTTGATCCGTAGAATGTAATAGAATTGGTGAATATTGATGGGGGAGGATTTTTTTTATAGATTCTATTGTGGAAAAAATCCTAATTTGGATAATTGTGATCATGGGTTTGATCTAGGGTTCATAGAATTGTTATAGTTTTGGGTAATTAGCAATTGTTTGTTGATTCCCATGTTATTGTAATTGTTTGTAGACTAAGAACAAGCGGAACAAATACAGAAAGGGAACGATCAAGTTTCTTAGGGTTTCAAGCTTGTTTCGAGGTAGGTGATGGTTGTGATTCTATGGTTGTGTGATGTATGCTTGTTCTTGGTCCAATATGATACTTGTATGTATATGAATGTTGCAATGTTGATCGCACTTGTTGTAAATGAGATAGATGAATGATGGTTTCCATGAAATCATGACTTAAATGTACGATCTTGAAGATATACTTGTGATTGTGATTGTGGTGTATTGAATGGATCGGTTGCCAAGTTCCGACATAACTAACTTGGATCGGTTGCCACGTTTCGGTATAATTATGGGATCGGTTGCCACGTTCTGGCATAACTATGGGATCGGGTACCACGTTTTGGTAGGCTAACTGTTTGAGTTTGGGTTCCATGAGAGGACTAATGATGTGATATAAAATGTGAAGTTGTTCGTTGTTCGTAAATGTTGATGATATTGTATATGTTGATAAATATGCATGTGATTATAATGTTGTCTTGACTTGTTTATGTTGCACTAGTGGGATAGTCGCGTGATCCTACCAGTACACTGTGGTTGTGTATTGATTCTACACTTGCTCTGATTTTTCTTGAGTATAGGGAATCTTCAAGCGGCTATTGACAGACCTTGCTTAAAAGAACAGTGATCTTCGCTTCGAATTCAAGGGTGAGCCAATTCTTCTGGGCTGCAATGGAATTCTCTTTCGTCTATGTCCACCAATTCCAGACTTAGACATCTGCTTAGTTAGTTCATTAGTTTGGGGTTGTATCCCTTCTTGTTTAGACTTGTTGAACTTTAGATGTTTTGGTACATTCACTTTTAGGTTCTAGGTTAATCTTCTGCATTATTTTTATGGGAACTCTATGTTCTTTCCTTAGTATTTGACTTAAATGCCTTAGTTTTTACTTTAATTGCTTGGTTTGGGTGGTAGTAGTGGTTCTCCCACCGGAGGGTTAGTGTAGGTGCCAATCAAGATGGTCTGGGTCGTGATAACTCGATAAGTTATGTCTAGGAGAGTCGATATCAAATAATCGTCGATAATATCTTTAATATAATATAACACTCAAAATTATATACAATAATGAGGATCTTGATTTCAAATCTTTCAAATAGTGTGGCTAGATAAATGATTGACGAAAGAAAATACATAATTAAAGTATATTTTATTTCACTTGAAAAGGTAATGTTTTGAATATAATGTCACTGGGGGGTATAAATAGATTATTATGCGACAAATAAAATTGTAAGATATAAAGTATGGATTGTGCCTTGGGGCGTAAAGATTTTTTCGCAAAAGTCCTGACATTATTTTATGGAGATGTGTTCTCTTGTGATGGATGCAATCAGATTTCTACGAGTCTGACAATATATGAAAAAATTGAATACATATAAGAAATGATTTTCATGTCTACCCTAGACAAATAAAGATTATATGAAAATCCAGAAGGATTTAAAAGGTTTTAAAGCGACTCCATTGAATAGCACCTCAATGCTTATGAGATCGGTTAACATAAAAATCAATTTTGATTTCATTTAAATGGTTAGAATGTACCATGTCATAGTGCAATTGATGCACTTATGTATCTTGCAATTATTATTCATGTTAGAGTAATTTTATTAATGTGCTTGAAAATATGACATTACTCCTATTGATAGAGATTATCAAAGGGAATTAAATATTTATTTATAAATTTTTTTTATCTAACAAATCTTGTAAAGGTTTATTGGTTATGAAACTACAGGAAATCATTTGATATATATGAAGTATAATCTCAAGAAAGCTATTTGTTTGTCTGCGGAAATACCTCCATATTATATTTTTCTACAAGATAGTCAAATAAAACATATTTCACTTGGAAATTTCTACAAACAAGTTGAATGAGAAATGTGTCTACACCGACAAGGTCACAAATTAATTGATTATCATTGGTTGAACTGGACATATCCAATTGACAAGAAAATAATATATCATGAAAGACTGCATGATGGAACATCTTCATGAATGTCATTTTGTCACAAATACACTATCAATATCAACATTTGGAAGGCCAAGTATAGGATTGTGTGACATCCTTTACGAAAATTAAGTGAGGTTTTAATCGGGGGAGTAAATACGCGCTGCACTCTTTTTTCCGTAATCAATGTTTTGTCCCACTGGGTTTTCTATAAAAGGGTTTTAATGAGGCAACTCTCAATGCGTATTGCGAGATATGTGTACTCTTTTCCTTTAGTAGGACTTTTTCCCATTCGATTTTTTCCTAATAAGATTTTAACGAGACACATTATTTATTGACGAACTCCAATAAGTAGTAAATATATCATATTGTAGTTGTTGATTACATAATTCTCGTGATAAGTTTGAAATCAATAAGACAACTTACAAACAGCTCCACATGCATATAAGCAAATTACAATCCGCTCTGCAAGTAGGTTCCTATATGCAACTTAAACCATAATGTTATTATAAGCCGTTTACAAGTAGCTCTGCAAGTAGTTTCTTACAATGATCTTACAAATAGTTTCTTTCAAACAATTTTTAATGAGGCAGCAAACAATGCATGTTACTACACTTTTTCTTTCACTATAATTTTTCTTTTACATGGACATCAAGGGGGAGTGTTGTAAAATATGATATCCATATGTTTTTCCTCTGTGCCCAAGAATATGTGATATGGGTCCCACATATTCTTTGAGCCAATATTTTTTTTGCTTATAAATAGCCCTTTAATGTGGTGTAAAAGATATGAATAAAAGGTGAAATAAAAATTGCCCTCCCTCCCCTCTCTTCCTGTGTAAATTATTCTTGCACTAAATAATTATATTTATATCAGTCTTTATTTTATAATAAATACATGTTTATATCAAAGTGCTAAAACTGATGATAAGTTGATGTATTTAATAAATAGTTGGTTAAAAGCCTTATGTTGATTTTGAACAACTTGAGAAAGTAAATTACAAAAATTATTTCCCAAAGAAATTGGGGGTAATGTTGGGAATGAAATCCACGCCATTGTCGTTTGATAAAGTTTCATGACCACATGGCCCTTCTTTAAAGAACATTTAGGCCTTTTATTGATGTGAGAAAGAAGCTTAAAAAAAACACATTTGGGCCTAGTGCCCAAATCTTCTTGCTACACAAAAGTTATTGGGCCGCCCAAAATGGAAAAACCCCATCTCGATATAAAACAAAATCAAAAAGCTATCTTCCTTAGACATTTTCCTATGTACTAGGGTTTCCTATTCTCCGCCTCTTTTCTTCATCTCTCCAAAACACCTACCACATCTGAAAATATTTGTCCTCTGGTAGAACAAGACCTTCCATCTTGATATGTTGTGGCTAATCGGTGTTATTAAGCTCTTCTTTGTGCTCCTTTGTTTCTCAGCTATGAACAGTAAGTATAAATCTTCATTTTTTATTTGCATTTCTCCCTCTTCATTGATTTTGACCCATGGATGGCCATTTTATTAGTAGCGCAAAGGTCTAGATATATATACATAAGGAAATTGTCTTATTTTATAAGTTTGTAAGGAAAACTAAGAAACCCTAATTTAAAATTTGAGAAAGGAGATTCATTTCTTAATCTTCAATCATCTCCTTTATAACCTCCATTGTGCAATTATAGATCCAATGTATAGTGTGTAGATCATCCTCTTCCCTTAACTATTTATTTCTCATATGCTTTTGAATTCACCATTTCCACTGTTCAGTGCTATGTTTTCTAGATAATCAACAATTTTATTATCTTCTCTTAAAATATGATCTCTTAGCATGATACTTTGTATCTTATTTCTATTTCTTAAAATATGTCGTGGTTGTTTTTGAATCCACTGTATCACCCTTTAGATCATTAAGGAGTATGTTGGTAACATAACTTGTGTCTAAATAGTTGTGGTTTCTACTACTATGTTGACAGTGTTGTGTATCTCTTTAGTTTTTACAAAAATTGAATCCCCTCTTTCATTTTTTATACAAAAATCTTATGATCATTTACATGGATTATCCTTAGATTCTCCATATATATACTATATTTATAAAAAAATAATAGAGAAAATTCCAATAGAACTTTTGTTCATATAATCTTAAAAATGTAACTCTGTAGATATGTCTAGTGTCCTTATTCTGAGAAACAAATTTATGTTATCTATCACTTTGTATATGATTCATTTTGGAGAGAACTAGGATATAGTCTTTTGGATTCACATTTTTTTAATTTTCCATAATATCATACATGGGATAGCTTTGATATATGCATTCAAACATAAATACGACAGTCCACCATATGAGAATCACATCTCTTAGGTATAGTTCTTTAATCTAATATCTAGAAGAAAAGAAAATAGAACTAGAACCAAGTCTTTTTACTTGAACAAGAGTGTAGGAACATGAATACCATTTTTTCCTATTTTGGTCATGTGCAACACCAACACATAAATTATAAGGAAATACCACTTTTGAACCCTTTTTCTGAAAAAAGACATCTTGTGCTCAACCAAATATTTGTTTGAACCTCTTTATCTCTATCATCTAGCATCCAAGTTATAATCACTGTATTCTCCTCCTTGTAGTATTTGTGTAATCAGGGGTATCGAAACACGGGAACAGTGAAGTGGTTCAGTGACCAAAAGTGTTTCAGTTTCATTAGTCCTGATGATGATGATTTAGTGACCAAAAGGGTTTCAGTTTCATTACTCATCAGATCTGAAGGTTTTCTTACCTTAGTTGATGGTGGAGCTGTTGAATTCGATGTCGAACCAGGGAATGCTGGTTGTACTAAGGTGATCAATGATACCGACCCAGATGGTGCTCCTATCAAAGGAGGATCCTATGATGGTAGAGGTGATCAGTATAGTTGTGGTGGTTGATATAGATATAGAGGTGGGAAATATGGTGGTGTTGAAGGTGGTTACGACAGTGGCAGGCGGTATGGAGGTGATGTTGGATATGGTGGCAGTGGTGGGTTATAGGGTGGAGGTGGCGGTGGGTATGGTAGCAGTGGTTGAGGAGGAAGTAGGTGTTACAACTGTAGGGAAGATAGTCATTTCACATAGGAAAGTAGCCAAGGTTCAGAAGAAGGGAATATTTACCACCTTGGCTACATTCCCTTGCAAAATGACCATCTCCCCCACACTTGTAACACCCACTTCCTCCACCACCACAACCAACACCATACCCACTGCCACCTCCACCATACCCACCGCCACCTCTGCGATATCCACCATCACCTCCATACCACCTGCTACTGCCGTAACTACCTTCCTCACCACCATATCTCCCACCTGCACATCCATATCATCCACCACCACCATAGTGATTGCCTCCACCACCTCCACCACCTCCACCATCATGGGATCCTCCTTTGACAGGAGCACCATCTGGGTGAGTAACATTGACGGCCTTAGTGCGGCCGTAATTCCCATATTCCACATCAAATTCAACAACCAAACCATAAGCTAAGCTACCAAAGCCTTCAAATCTAATACCATATTGATGAACGAAAAATATCACTCCATCATCATGAGTAACGGAACCAAAATCGTTTTGGTCATTGAGCCACTACATCGTTTCCTTGTTCCTACTCCCCTGATTATATCAACTTACAAAAGAGTTGATTTTATGTAAATTGACTTTTACTTTAAATCATATAAACGACCATGATCGAAAAGCACGTGTCAAACGACAAAAAAAAAGTTATCTAACACCTAGAGTTCATTTTTATTTTTATTTTATAGTAATAAAAGTTGACAATATGATTAAAAGGAAAAAAAATTAATAAAACATGTTTATAAAATTACATAAGCAAGATAGTACGAGTAAAAACTAATAAGTTGAAAGATATAGATTTCTATTACTGCATGGGGGAATATGCATGCTTTTATTTAATTTATATTAAACATCATAATTTTTTTCTAATAAAACTCTCACCATATGATTAATTTGAATTAGAATCAAATTCATGACGGATAGATCAAAAATTCAATTCAGTAGCAAAAATTTTAGTTGGATTCAAAATATTAGGTAAAGCTAAATATGATTTTTTTATCCAAAATGGTTTATCTCTTTGAACAAATAATTTAGCTTTTAAGGGTATAAAAGTCAATCAAGATTATAAAAAAAAAAATGTCTATAAAAATTTAACATTTTGAAATTTATGAGTTCATAGAATACTAATTTCTATGAATGTACATTGTATAATAATACCATGTGAATTATATTAAATTGTTGCATAAAAAAGGAATTTGTGTGAATGCAACTGATAATGAAAGTCAAGTGTTTTCAATCAATATATATTTTTAAATCATTAGAAAGGATAATTATGATGCAACCTAAAGAAGATCTGTCGATTAACAAAATATTTAATTATAGATTGTTTCTGATATGAAAATCCTTGCCAACTTAATTTTATAGAAAGTTACCTCAAAACTTTAACATAAAAACCATTTTTTATAAAAATAGTTTATAACGAGAATAATTTTTACCGTTGTGATTTTAAAAGCGGGTTATTCTTAAGGTTGACTATCCCTATGACCAGTGGGTCAAACCACTAGTCATACTATTACTTGTTGGATAAAGATATGCAAGGCAAAAAAAATCGGTTTCAGAAATAAAGTGTTTGAACTGCTAAATTTTCTTACTACGGAAACAAGAACACATACTTCCATTTATAGGCTTACATTTAACTTCTTAAGCTAAAATAAAGCAACTAACTAATAATAGAAAAACATGGGGAAAGTGGTAAACATTACTCACTACAACAAGAAGATAATTCATTGACTAGGTAAAAACGTAAACCAACTAATCCTAAAAATCAAACGCACAAACTAATTTTTTGGAACTTAAATAATTTGAAGAATTAGTCAACACAACTCGTTTCTTCAAAATCACAAACTCTCATTTGTTGTCTGAAGAAGTCATGCTTGTTGTGAAGAAGGGATTTTGTAAGAACATCATCAACCTGATCAATTTTACCCCAAAATTTCAATGAGATTATTCCACCAACAACTGGATCTCGAATGAATTAATAATAGATGTCTATGTGCTTCGTTCTATTGCGAAAAGAAGGAAATTGCCACCTAGTTGCTACACAATATTTCAGTTGGGCCAATCTGCTCTTGTTTAAGATCCATTAACAATTTCCTTAACTAGATAGTGTGACGACCCAGACCATCGTGATTGGCACCCACACTAACACTCTGGTAGGAGAGCCACTACTACAACCCAAACCAAGCAACTAAAGCAATAACTAAGGCAATTACGTCAAATACTAAGGAAAGAAAATAGAGTTTCGATAAACTCTAACAAAAGTCTAACAATAATAACTAACAATGTGGAAGAATAACTTAGAACCTGAAAGTGAATGTACCAAAACATCTAAACAATGAACCAAGTCTAAGCAAGAAGGGATAAAACCTCAAACTAATGAACTAATCAACTAACTAGAACAAATGTCTTAGTCCGGAAATGGTGGAAATAAACGAAAAAGAATTCCATGGCAGCCTGGAAGAATTGGCTCACCCTTGAATTCGAAGAGACAATCCCTGATCTTCTAAGCGAGGTCTGTGAATAGCCGCTTAAAGATGCCCTGTACTCAACAAAGATAAGAGCAAGTGCAGAATCAGTACACAACAATAATGTACTGGTAGGATCACACGGCTATCCCACTAGTGCAACATAAACAAGTCAAGATAACAATATAATCGCATGCATATGTGTCAACATATACAATATCATCAACATTTACGAACAACGAACAATTTCACATTTATATCACATCATTTGTCCTCTCATGGAACCCAAACCCAAATAGTTAGAATATCGAAACGCGATACCCAATCCAATAATTATGCTAGAATGTGGAAACCTATCACATTTTTATGCCAGAATGTGGCAACCGATATAAGTTAGTTATGCCAGAACGTGGCAACCGATCCATTCAACCCACCACAATGACAATCACAAGTATATCTTCAAGATCATACATTTAAGTCGTGATTTCATGGCAATAATCTCATTTACAACAACTGTGATCAATGTTGCAACATTCATATACATACAAGTATCATAATGAAGTAAGAACAATCATACATCACACAATCATAGAATCACAACCATCACCTACCACGAAACAAGCTTGAAACCCTAAGAAACTTGATCCTTCCCTTTTCGGATTCTTTCTGCTTGTTCTTGGTCTACAAACAATCATAATAACACGGGAATCCACAAATAATCACTAATTACCCAAAACTATAACAATTCTATGAACCCTAGATCAAACTCGTGATTTCAATTATCCAAATTAGGGTTTTCTCCACAATAGAATCTATAAAAAAAAAACTCCCCTATCAATATTCACTAATTCTATTACGTTCTACGGATCAAATAACAGATTCGGGGAGTGAAAAGATTACATTTAGCATCAAGAATGGTGAAAAATGAGTAGGAGTCGCCTCGGGTTCGTTCCTTAGCTCTAAAAATCTAAAAGTGCCAAATAAGGTCATTTAGGGGTTTATTAACAACATTAAGTCGCGTCGGGCCCGCCACAGTGGCACCCACCCGGTTACAGCGGCCCCACCAGAGCGGAAAACCCCAGCCCCGAAGCGACATTTCCGAACCAGTGAGCTATTTAAAAGAATGCCAAAATCTCATTTCACAACACACCTCTAACCCATGACAATCAGAAAAATACCCTTTACGCTAAGATTGATTTTGGGAGTTCTACTCGCCCGAATTCAATTTCGTATAGTCATACGGCTTCGTTAGCGAGTTATCTAACTACTCATGTCATCAAAATCAAAAACAACCCACCCGATTGTTACCAGATTTCACCTACACCTTAAAGACTCCAATTTTGTCCAAATCTGGACTAGGTTGGAAAAATCCAAATACTTCAAAAAAGTTTTCCGGCCCCAAATTTTCCCCCGTTGGCATTTCTATAACGACGGGAACAGATCGTTACAATAGATACCAATTTACCTATCACTCGTCCCCGAGTGACAAAACTTAGGAAAATAGGCTACGGAAGGAATGAAGTTGTACCTGAATTGATGAACAATTGGGGATACTTGTCTCACATGTCTCTCTCGGTTTCCCAAGTAGCTTCCTCAACTAGACGATGCTTCCATTGAAACGTCACGGACTTAATATCATTGGTTCTCAACTTACGCACATCACGATCAAGAATTGCAATCGGTTCCTCCTCATATTGGAGATCCTTGTCTAACACAATTGAGTCCCACTTAATGATATAATCTCCGTCACCATGATATATCTTCAACATGGACACATGAAATACCAGATGAACTCCCGATAAATTAGGAGGTAAAGCCAATCTATACTCTACCGGTCCCACACATTGAAGAATCTCAAATGGACTAATGCATCTAGGACTTAGCTTACCCTTCTTGCCAAATCTCATCACCCCTTTCATTGATGATACCTTAAGAAGAGTATTTTCACCATATTTAAACGCCATGTCTCTTACCTTATCATCCGCATACTTTTTTTTGTCTACTCTGGGCTGCTAAAAGCTTATCTTTAATACCCTTCATGTTATCTTGAGCATCCGTCACTATATCAACCTCCAAAGGTTTCACGTCGCCAGCCTCAAACCAACCTATGGGTGATCTGCATCCCCTCCCATAGAGTGCCTCAAATGGTGCCATGTCTATGCTGGAGTGATAACTATTATTATAAGAAAATTCACACAAAGGTAAGAACTTATCCCAATGCCCTCCAAAATCGATCACACATGCCCTCAACATGTCTTCCAATACTTGAATAGTCCTCTCTGATTTCCCATCCATTTATGGGTGAAAGGCTGTACTAAGAGTGAGTTGTGTTCCCAATTCATCATGCAATTTTCTCCAAAACTTGGATGTGAATTGGGTACCATGGTCTGAGATGATAGAAAGGGGCACCCCATGCAACCTCAATATCTCTTTCACATAAACTTTAGCCAATTTTTCATTATTATAATCTATTCTTACCGGAATAAAATGACCTGACTTAGTCAATCTATCAACCACTACCCGAATAGAATTAAACTTTCCCAAAGTCTTGGGAAGACCAACCACAAAATCCATGGCTATTTTTTCCCACTTCCATTTCGAAATTGGCATTATTTGATGTAAACCCGCAGGCCTTTGATGTTCATACTTCACTTGTTGACAATTTTGACACTTCGCCAAAAACTCTGCTATGTTTTTCTTCATGCCTGGCCACCATAAATTCGCTTCAGATCTCTACACATCTTGATCACACCCGGATGAATAGAATACCGCGAACCATAAGACTCTACCAACAATCTCTAAATCAAGTCATCTACTCTAGGAACACATATTCTTCCTTTAAAATTGACTACACCATCCACATAAAGAGTGGTCTTTTATGCCTTACCTATGGCAATCTTCTATCTTAGCTCCTCCAAATTTTCATCCTCAAATTGTTTGGCGTTGATCTCCTCAACGAAAGTGGCCCTTACTTCAATACTAGCTAACACCCACCTCTTTCTGAGATGCCCAACTGCATGAACTTAGACTCTAATGTCTGAATTTATTTAGCCAAAGGTCGCTTAGATACATTTAAGTAAGCTAAACTACCCATACTCACCGCCTTTCGACTAAAAGCATCTGCCACCAAATTAGCCTTGCTCGGATGATATTGAATGGTGACATCATAATCTTTAAGTAACTACATCCACCTTCGTTGTCTCAAATTCAAATCCTTTTGCGTGAACAAATGGTGCAAACTACGATGATCAGTAAATACCTCACACTTAACACCATAAAGGTAATGCCGCCAGATCTTAAGAGCAAATAGTACCGCCTCCAACTTCAAATCATGTGTTGGATAATTCCTCTCATGCACCTTCAATTGACGCGAGACATAAGCTATGACATTCTTATCTTGCATCAACACAACACCTAAAAAAGAATCTGAAGCATCATAATAAATAAAAAATCCTTACCTTCAACTGGTAATGCTAGAATGGGCGCGGTGGTTGATGCTTATCGTGACCAACGACACTATCCTACGATATGAGTGTCTACGATCATCGATAATATAGTAACCCAACCGAGGGTTGGAGTCGTATCCCAAGGGAGCGGTTTTGAGAATTAATAACCAATTAGAATTTCATTCAAGTTGGTCGTAGTTAAAGACATTTGTGATAAAAAAAACATTGTATATTAAAGGGGGTGACACAAAAGTGTCAAATATCAAAGGGGGTTTTGTAACAAGAACTAAAACAGCAAAATAAACAAGAAAATCAAGTATGGGGAAAGGTTATTGGGATGTGACCGCAATACAAGTTGAGATAAATTGTTGGGTACATGCTTTCGATAGGAAATGTGCAAAATAATAGTGCCTATGCTAAGCTTTAAATGGAAATAAGTTCCCTCTCAGGCAACTTACCCCGTTTCAAATGCGTTCCTCTCGGACACCCATTTACCGCATGAAGACCAGCCTACGCCTTACCCCACTAACTCTCTCGAGCTGAGTGTTAGGATATGAGACTAGGGCTCACCCTCTCGG
>NW_006239269.1:42643-42779 GCF_000226075.1 Solanum tuberosum | reverse complement strand
AGGTTTCGCGACCTCCCTCTCGGGCAAGCCGAAAACACACGGGTGGCTTTGTATTTGCAATTACAAACCCATTAGATTAAACCACAACCACTAGGTGAAATCACCATTAAAATACATATATCCTATCAGCAAGCAA
>NW_006239269.1:42237-42425 GCF_000226075.1 Solanum tuberosum | reverse complement strand
CTTCCAACTTGGGGAAGAAGAACTCCTTTCTTCAAGTCTCCACAAAACCCCCTCCAAACTTAAGAGAAAAATATCAGCCTAAGTATGTTCCAAAGTGAAAAATAATAATAATAATAATTGTTCCAAACACAATATCTCTTAAGACTACAATTCTAAATAGTATTTATAGTTTTCACAGATTGTGCTGC
>NW_006239269.1:41781-41987 GCF_000226075.1 Solanum tuberosum | reverse complement strand
GTGGAACGAAGGGCAGTTCATGTCATTTCGGCGACTCGCCAAGTTAAACTCGGTGATCCGCAGGATTCCATCTCTTGTTCTTTTCAGCCCTATTTGCTTTGTTTTGCGCCTAAGTATCCATGCTTCCACTAAAATTTCAAATACCTAAAACTTCAGCATTTTAATCAGGTATTAAGATAAAACAAGCATTCAAGGACACTATTTTC
>NW_006239269.1:27241-41744 GCF_000226075.1 Solanum tuberosum | reverse complement strand
TTGTGTACTCAAAGATTCAAATTGTGACACACCATCACCAAAGATTCTCATGCTCGCAATACTTGCTACTTGTGCAAGTTCAAGCTCAACAAAAATATCTAAATGCCCTCGCACAAAGAATGATTCCATACTCACACACATATATGGGTCAATTTAAGATCAGGAATCCGATACAACGCTCACACTCAAAAAGAGGAACACAATGCATGTTTTTCACCCATAGGTTTGCTTTTTATTTTCCAATTGACTTTCGATCCAGCTTACTCGAGATCAGAAGGGTCTTTCTAAGGCTTGTAATGGGGCTGAGTGCAAAGGTATGGTCATTTAGGCTTAGTGACTTTTTTCTCGTGAGATGTGGTATTCTCAACGCATTCCTTCTTTTCCTTTATCACTTCTTTTTCTAGCGCTTCTAAGTCATCCTTTCATTCACTCCCAATGAATTGCTTGGAACCCCAATATCATTTGTACTTTATTCGACAAATTTCTTTTTCAATTTTTTTTATGGAGGGCTCCATTGTTCTGCAACATGGGTAAAGGGGGACTTCTTATAGCACTTCTTGACTTCTCATTTTCCCTTTCACCACACCCCCAACTTAGGCTTTTGGCCAAAGTTGGCTATTCACTAAACCACAAATCAAGAAGATTATAGGTAGCGGATCAAGGAAGGTCGTTAAGGGTTTTATCGAAGGTTTCCTTACCAAAAGGAAAGGGTAAGGCTACAAAGGGTGTTCAAGAGAGTTTCACACTCTCACAGGTAGGTCACAATAAGACGTATATGTCAAATTACCGATTGCACAACCATCTCCACGAGATTCGGCAAGTCTCTAAATATGATGTCCTCTTGGCTCTCGCTCAACACATTATCGTGCACTGCTACCTGCTCTTCGTCGGTCTCTGTCTCCGACTCTGCATGCCCTGCATCATCTTTCTGCACGTCTTCAGGAGTGGTCGGGGGAATCCCAGAGGTTTCAGGGATATATGTGTCATCTGCTCCTCGCATCAGTGCTGTGAAGTTCGTGGCCTTTAGATAGGCTACATCTTTCTTCAGCTTGGCTATTTCAGCTTTTAGGGCTGAAACCTCGAGTGTCTCCCCTGTCTGCTCTCACAAGCAGTGACTCTGGCAGTCAGTTCATCAACAGTGTTTCTAACGGGGGTTAGTGCAGTCAAGATGATACTATCAATTATTTCTGGGGCAGATCTCTCTAATCGTGTCGCCCAAACATCCGCCAAGTAGGATAGCCATCCCATTTTCAGGATCATGGCCTGAGTGATCCTGGAAGGCTGGGCTGATGATGAAACACCTGGGGCCTGTGAAGAAGAGGAGGAAGGATTGGGTATACCTGATGGCGCAGAGGCCGGAGTATGCGAAGGTGTTTCTGCTGGTAATGCATCAACATCAACCTCTGGAGATGTATCTGTTGGGGCTGCCCTCCTCCTGTCAATATCCTCTTGTCAGAACTCGGCCTTTATACGCCAGATGTCGGTGGAGGAAGATGGGGTAACCTCAACTTCCCTCGTAATGTCATGTGGTACTCCTGCTCGCCAGCATAGATCAGTGATCAGTACTGGCAGAGATGTATGTGTTTGTTTGGCCCTCAGAGCCATCTCCTGTGAAACCAGTAATCCCAGATCGATCTGCCTCCTGGACATGATAGAACCAAGGCAAGCAGCCTTCGGATGACGCAGAATGGACTCGTTCTAGGACGGCATGATAGTGCTGCTGATAAACCCAAACCAATACCGAGAGGCAGTGTTCATATCCCTCTTCTCAATGGGGACTCCCGCATCCATCTACCTCAGGGTGGTGTCAGAGATCATCAGAGCTAACCAACCCTTCAAATCATCGAGAGATGGGGCAATAGGAAAACCATGGTAGGGAAGTACCGAGTACAGTGGTCATTCTAATACAACATTTATGTGTTCTCTGTGACACTCTACTTCCTTGCCTTTAACCATAACCGATTTCACTGGTCAGAAATCACTGGACTTTTTTCTGCTTTTCGGGACCAACTCCCCATAGGCTAAGTAGAATTCCCGGACCCAGGAAGGTATGTAAGTACCCCGTGGCCTTGTGAATTGCTCAAACTCGTGATACCTGAGTGTGTCAACCACCTGAGCATGCTTGCCTTCCACGGATAGCATTTTTCCTTGATAATGGTGCGTAAACCATATCCTTTCAATCTGTTCAGCAATCTCGGTAGAGGTGGAACTACTGGAAGTGCAGGACCCACTGGAGGTGGTGTTGGGATTGGCACTGGTGCAGTAGTAGGCAAAGTGGCAACTGAGGGGGTGCTGGTGGCAGTGGACTGAGACTTGGCACGGAGCGTTCTCTTTCGGTCAATCAAAGATAGTTCATCCTCTGGTTCAACAAAATCTGGCTCCACAACTACTCCTTTCTTTGCTATATACTTTTTCCTTTTCCTTTATCTCCCGGTGGGAGATCTTGCTTTCTTTTCTGTGAAGGACGTGATCCTCCTTCATTTATTGTAATGTCCATTGTTGTTTTCTGAAGGGGTTCGTTTAGGTTTGTGCGTACCATTTCTGCAACAGATCAAGAAGAAACTCAAATGCAAGTACAGAAAAGTTATTGCAGAAAGACTCGCTGATCTGATCGGCGAGTTGCCGAATCTCTTTGGCGAACCAAAATGAACTCGTCAAAGGGCTTGGCTTAACAATGAGGAGAAAACAGTGATAGGTAAGATCATTCGGTGAATCGCCGACTACTTTCGGCGAGCAGGATGTGTCCACCGAAAGTGACAGTGCAACAGGGTTCCAGGGATGTAGATAAAGGGCGATTATATTACCTTGGGCGAGTCGCCGAGCGTTTTCGGCTCCCTCAGACTTCTCGCCGAAAGTTACAGAACCAAACGCCAATTGAGGCACCAAATCATCTGCAGGGTGGGGACATTAGGCGAACCGCCGAGTCGTTCAGCGAGCTCGACTTAACTCGCCACTCGACCCAACGTGCCTATTTTCGACCCACCTTCTCAAATTCAATCCCCCAATCCTAGTAAATCAAATCAAAGCATGCACTCATAGGATTCAAACAAGACCCGCACTACCCATCACTCTCAAGATACTCAGACTTCCCCCGAATTTGTCGAATTTTGGCCATTTGATGATGCTTGCTCATAAGATTGGTGTTACCCGTTCTATCATCAAGCAATTTTTGTCATTTAGCGCACATATAGGCTACTCAGACTTCACCCAATCAACCTAACAACGAACATGAAACACCCCTATCGATATTAATTAATTCAAAGTTCAAACACTAAGGCATTCAATCATTTAAGCATTGTAGGCAAATTTTACAAATTGAAAACAGCATCATAGCAACATATTTCTATCAAAGAGGCCCAGCACACGTCATCCTGATACTATAACTGCAAATGAGTGCAAAATTTTCAAAAATAAAATTAGCGTTTTAGAGACTAACCTTGTATGCCGATCAAATAGCTTTTTGTAATGCTAGGCAGTAAATAAATCCTAGTTCCGAGCACCAATTGACAACTATAATACTAATTGAAGACACTAATTTTTAAAATACTAATATAGGGTGAATTTGTGAAGCATAAAAGCGAGGGAAAGTGAATGGTTTGAAATTTTTGAAGTCTTTGGCAATATTTTAATCGTCTAGTTCCTAGTCTTTTGGCGACGTTAGTCATGTCGCCGATCATATTGGCGATACGCCGAATGTATTCTTACCTCACCGAGTTTTATAGGGCATCCCTTATCTTAGGGTCCCAACGGCGGATCAAATCAAATGCGCCGATCGTATCGGCGATTCGCCAACTGGATCTTCAGTTCACCACATTGCAAAAAAATATATATATTTTTTTTCAATCCTTCCCTCATTATCCTACACCACTAACACACTAATTATTCGAACAAAAAAATTTAAAGCAATAAAGCCTTGGGCTGCCTCCCAAGAAGCGCCTTAGTTAACGTCGTGGCTCGACACAAATCCTTACTCAATCTCGCATATAGGGATTGACCCTAGCATTACCAGGCAACCACAATAGGTCATTCGAGTCGAGGGGAGGTACTGCAAAACTCAAGAGCGACCTAATCAACTGGATCGATCTAGAGTGAGAGCCAACCATTTGGTTTAACGCTTCAACATTCTCCTGTATCTCATTTATCACCCGGCCCTGTTCGTTGACCTTTTGGAGAATTATTTGCAGCGTATCCTCAACACGGTTGTGTCCATTTCCTTTAGACTTCCTCTGCTCATGAGGAGGTATGTACTTCCCCAGACTTGTGCACTGGTTTTCCACCTCTGAGACTTTGGTGGCCAAGTTGTTTAGTTGAGTTACCAGCGTAGTTAATATGAGGTCGCCCTCGACTTCTTGATTCCACTCAACTAACTTGGAACAACTTCTTTCAGCCATTTTCAGGAGGCCTTCATAAAATCAAAGCTTAAAGAAAAACAAAACTACAAGTAAAGTTAGTAATCTACAACTAAGAAAAACAAAAATTCTGATTAACTACAAACTCTCAAATAACACCATTCCCCGGCAGCGGTGCCATTTTGATGCTTATCGTGACCAACGTAACGACACTATCCTACGATATGAGTGTCTACGATAGTCGATAATATAGTAACCCAACCGAGGGTTGGGGTCCTGTCCCAAGGGAGCGGTTTTGAGAATTAATAACCAATTAGAATTTCATTCAAGTTAGTCGTAGTTAAAGACATTTGCGATAAAAGACATTGTAAATTAAAGGGGGTGACACAAAAGTATCAAATATCAAAGGGGATTTTCTAACAAGTACTAAAATAACAAAATAAACAAGAAAATCAAGTATGGGGAAAGGTTCTTGGGATGTGACCGCATATTGGACTAGGGCTCACCCTCTCGGGCAGAACCTCATGTCGGCCCACTCCTTTGGCCATCAGTCTAGTGGTTTTGGTTTCGCGACCTCCCTCTCGGGCAAGCTGAAAACACATGGGTGGCTTTGTATTTGCAACTACAAACCCTTTAGATTAAACCACAACCACTAGGTTAAATCACCATTAAAATACATCTAACCTATCAGTAAGCAAGACCCAACAAGAATTAATACCTATATTTGCTAAATCACACCCTAAGAATGGGTGTTTTTAGCCACTCATCAAGAAATTAGAAATTATACCTAACATGATAATGAAATCAACTGGGTATAAGATATTAAACCTTAAATTAAGCAAGGAAAATGAATAGAGAAGACCCACTTCCAACTTGGGGAAGAAGAACTCCTTTCTTCAAGTCTCCACAAAACCCTCTCCAAACTTGAGAGAAAAATATCAGCTAAAGTATGTTCCAAAGTGAAAAATAATAAAAATAATTGTTCCACACTTAATATCTTTTAAAACTACAATTCTAAATAGTATTTATAGTTTTCACAGATTGTGCTGCGGAGGATTGTTCGGCGACATTAGTCGAGATCACCGATGAACTCGGCGATCCGCCCTTTGGTCAGCTCATCGCCTTCACTGTCTTGCCTTTAGCATCCTTGCATTCTGGATCATTGGGCGGTACAGTACTGCTTCGTAGAACTGATCGGCGACTCGCCAATTGCTCATTTCCTTGTCTTTTGATCCACTTCCTTCAAGGCTTCGCGTACTGGAACGAAGGGCAGTTCATGTCGTTTTGGCGACTCGCCAAGTTAAACTCGGCGATCCGCAGGATTCCATTTCTTGTTCTTTTCAGCCCATTTGCTCTGTTTTGCACCTAAGTGTCCATGCTTCCACTAAAACTTCAAATACCTCAAACTTCAGCATTTTAAATCAGGTATTGAGATAAAAACAAGCATTCAAGGACACTATTTCCATTAATATAAAGCCCTAAATGAGTCCAATTTGTGGACTCATCAGTGGTCAAGAGAGTCCTGATCTTGTAAAAGTTCTCATCACACTTTTCAATCCATTCAAAAGGTACCTCCTTTTTGGTCAAGTTAGTCAAGTGAGTGGCAATGGAAGCAAAATTCTTCACAAATCGACGATAGTAACTAGAGATCCCTACAAAACTCCTAACTTCCATCCCAGAGCTAGGCCTAACCCAATTATTAACCGCCTCAATCTTTTGAGGATCTACCATTACCCCTTCTTTTGAAACTACATGCCCCAAAAATACAACCGATTTCAACCAATATTCACAGTTAGAAAATTTAGCATATAACTTTTGTTTCCCAAGAACAACCCCAACACTATGAAGATGGTCAGCATGCTCTTACTCACTTTTTGAATAGATCAAAATGTCATCAACAAATAAATAACAAACGAATCAAGTAATGTTTCGAACACCCCATTCATCAAACTCATGAAAGCTGCAGGCGCATTGGTCATACCAAAAGACATAACCAAAAACTCATAGTGCCCATAGCGAGTTCTAAACGTCGTCTTGGGTATATCTTCAGGCCTAATTTTCAATAGATGGTAACCGGATCTTAGATCAATCTTAGAGAAAACTGATGCACCTTGCAATTTGTCAAAAAGATCATCTATTCGAGGCAAAGGGTACTTGTTTCGAATAGTGACTTTATTCAATTGCCGGTAATCTATACACATTCTCATACTACCATCCTTTTTCTTAACATACAAAATTGGAGCACCCCATAGGGAAGCACTAGGACGAATCAATCCTTTATCCAGAAGATCTTGGATTTAAGCCTTAAGCTCTCTTAATTCTGCCGGAGCCATGCGATATGGAGGAAAAGAAATGGGACGCGTACCACGCTCTAAATAAATGAAAAAATATATAACTCTATCCGGAGGCATACCAGGTAAATCATTAGGAAACACTTCTATAAATTCTGACACTACAGGAATAGACTCAATTGATGGAATCTCAACCTCAACATCCCTAATATGAGCCAAATAACCCAAATAACCCTGATGTACCAGCTTACTAGCCCAAATGGAGTATATAATCTTAACTTTCTTAGGCTTGTACACCCCTTCCAACTCTACTTATTCCCTTCCCGGAATTTCTAGAGTTACAGACTTAGTAGTACAATTAAGCACAACATAGTAGGGGGACAACCAAGTATGCCTAAGATTAAATCAAAGTCAATCATATCCAAAATCACCAAATCAGCCCAAGTCTGAAATCCCATAAACAAAATAGGACAAGCACGA
This sequence comes from Solanum tuberosum, assembly GCF_000226075.1. NCBI lineage: Eukaryota > Viridiplantae > Streptophyta > Magnoliopsida > Solanales > Solanaceae > Solanum > Solanum tuberosum. Next base: position 34,624 of record NW_006239269.1, on the reverse strand, counting down.
TAGACATGGGTAACTATGACTGACTCTCCAACTAGGGTAGAAACACGAATAGGGGCATCAAGAATATCACAAATTATATCAAAATCTGAGGCAAATCTCACGGATACATATGAATAAGTAGAACCCAGATCAAACAACATATAAGCCATCTGGTAATAGACAAGAATAGTACATGTGATCACCGCGTCAGATGTCTCTGTCTCATTATTGCCCGGAAAAGCATAACATTGAGCCCTATCATTCTTCCCTGCCTGGTTGCGCATTAACCCTACCTCCATTACCATTTCATAGACCTACACGGCCTCGTTGATTACCTCCTCGCCCACCTTGTAGACATCTTCTACCAATATTACCATTCCCCGAGGGTACAACTGCTCTAAATGGCTACTTCACGGAATCAAACACACACGGATGGGGATAATCTGTCCTCATATGCCTAGGTTCTCCACAATTGTAGCAAGTACGATCAAAAGATGGTTTGCTGCCCGTCGAAGGCGCGACTCCCTGGCTATCCTAAAAATTATGAGAAGCAGTTCCCGAGTAGTTACCTATAGAGGCGGGAAAGGCGGACTGAATTGGGTTGACTGCAAGTGTTGGCCTTCCAGACCCCTTAGAGTAAGAACCCTGACAGTGAGTCGAATACTTTGCCCTTTTTTCCCATGCCTTAGCTTGACCGTCTCGCCTTACCCCCTCCACTTTCTTAACATAATCTGTCACTTCATTAAAGCTCCTTCCTGCAAAAGTTATATGAACATATAATAGTTGCAACTCAGAATTCAAACCCTTAATAAATAAACGGATCCTCTCATCCTCAATAGCCACCAATTGCGTAGCATAACTAGATAAAGCATGGAACTTGGCCTCATAAGCGGCCACAGACATACCACCTTGATCTAAGGCCATAAACTCATCCTTCTTTCGATCCCTCAAAGTTCCAAGCACATACTTTTCTAGAAACAGAGCATGAAATTGGGTCCAAGTAAGTCGAGGTAAAGTAGAAGATCTGCATTCCATATAAGCTCTCAACCACTGCTTGCCCTCACCTTGAAATTTGAAAGACACGAACTCAACCACATGCTGATGAACAATACCCAATTTATACAGCCTCTCATAACAGTCTAACATAAACTCTTAAGCATCTTCAGTCTCAAAACTCATAAACAGATGAGGCTTAAGCTTCCGAAACATAGTCAACATATCATGCTCATTACCAAACATCACAGAACCTAACAAAGGACGGAAGAAAGATTGAGTACCTACGTTTCCACCCATGTTGGGAGTAGTGATAGCAATAGGGGGATTAGCAAGAGCTTGAGTTTCTTGAACAGATGGAAGCACTCCAGGACCAGCCAATCCCTTCAAAAACGACATGATCTGTTGAGCTAACATCAGATCGATGGGAGGAATACTTGTAGTCTCAGCTTACACCTCTTCCTCTTGTCCAACTTCCTCAACATTCTCAACCTCTTTCTCTTGTCCAACTTCCTCAGCATTCTCAACCTTAACCTCAATATCCTCTTCTATCTCCTCATGATGAACAGGAAGGGCCTTATTTTGGGGAGTAATTACAACCGGTACCTCATCTCTAGCAGGAGCCACCCTTCCATGACTTTTACCCCTAACTCTTTCTATACCCCTGCCTCGACCACGACCTCTCGCTGCAGATTCCTCATCTGGAGCATTGATGGGAGCTATTGGCCTAACACCGTTATATCTAGTATTAACCATCTGCGGACATAAGAGTGAAGGAGGTTAGATACCAATTTAAATCGACAAATACCAATTGGCACTCACACTAACACTCCGGTGGGAGAACCACTACTACAACTCAAACCAAGCAACTAAAGCAATAACAAAGGCAATTAAGTCAAATACTAAGGAAAGAAAATAGAGTTCCTATAAACTCTAATAAAAGTCTAACAATAATAACTAACAATGCGGAAGAATAACCTAGAACCTGAAAGTCAATGTACCAAAAAATCAAAACAATGAACCAAGTCTAAACAAGAAGGGATACAACCCCAAACTAATGAACTAATTAACTAACTAGAACAAATGTTTAAGTCCAGAAATGGTGGACATAGATGAAAGAGAAGTTCATGGCAGCCTAGAAGAATTACCTCACCCTTGAATTCGAAGAAACGATCACTGATCTTCTAAGCGAGGTCTGTCAATAGCCGCTTCATAGATGAAAGAGAAGTTCATGGCAGCCTAGAAGAATTACCTCACCCTTGAATTCGAAGAAACGATCACTGATCTTCTAAGCGAGGTCTGTCAATAGGCGTTTGAAGATGCCCTGTACTCAAAAAATATAAGAGCAAGTGCAGAATCAGTACACAACCATAGTGTACTGGTAGGATCACGCGGCTATCCCACTAGTGCAACATAAAAAGTCAAGACAACAATATAATCACATGCATATCTATCAACATATATAATATCATCAACATTTACCAACAACAAACAATTTCACATTTATATCACATCATTGGTCCTCTCATGGAACCCAAACCCAAACAGTTAGCATACCAGAACGCAGTACCCGATCCAATAATTATGCTGGAACATGGCAACATTTCCCATTTTTATGCGAGAACGTGGCAACCGATCGAAGTTAGTTATGCCGAAACATGGCAACCGATCCATTCAACATACCACAATCACAATCACAATTATTTCTTCAAGATCATATATTTAATTCATGATTTCATGGTATTCATCATTCATCTATCGCATTTACAACAAGTGTGATCAACATTGCAACATTCATATACATACAAGTATCATAATGAAGTAAGAACAAGCATACATCACAAAATCATAGAATCACAACCATCACCTACCTCAAAACAAGCTTGAAACCCTAAGAAACTTGATCCTTCTCTTTTTGGATTAGCTCCGCTTGTTCTTGGTCTACAAACAATCATAATAACACGGGAATCAACAAACAATCGGTAATTACCCAAAACTATAACATTCTATGAACCCTAGATCCAACCCATGATCCCAGTTATCAAAATTAGGGTTGTTTCCACCATAAAATCTATAACAAAACCCTCCCCCATCAATATTCACCCATTCTATTACATTCTACGGATCGAAAAATGGATTCGGGGAGTGAAAAGCTTATCTTAAGCCTCAAGAATGGTGAAAAATGAGTAGGAGCCGCATGCGGTTCGTTCCCTAGCTTTAAAAATTGATAAGTGCCAAATAAGGTCATTTAAGGGTTTATAAACAACTTTAAGTCGAGTTAGGCCCGCCACAGCGACACCCACCCAGCTAGAGTGGCCCTGCCAGAGCGGCAAAACCCAGCACCAAAGCGGCATTTCCGAACCAGTGAGCTATTTAAAAGAATTCCAAAATCCCATTTCACAGCACACCTCTAACCCATGACGATCAGAAAATACTCTTTACGCTAAGATCGATTCTGGGAGTTCTACTCGCCCGAATTCAATTTTGTAAAGTCATACGGGTTCGTTAACGAGTTATCTAACTACTCATGTTATCAAAATAAAAAACAACTCACCTGATTGTTACTAGATTTCCCTACACCTCAAAGACTCCTATTTCATCCAAATCTGGACTAGGTTGAGAAAATCCAAATACTACGAAAAAAATTCCGGCCCCAAATTTTTCCCCATTGGAATTTCTATAACGACAAGAACATATCGTTACAGATAGCTTGACAGCTTGCTGAAGTTGTAGCCATGTATTCTGCCTCCAGAGATAATAATCCCACTCTATCTTGTTTCTTTGAACTTCATGAGATTCCTCCATAAAAAGACTAAAAATATTCCACTTGTTCTCCTACAATTTTCCAAGCTACCTTCCCAATCACTATCAGAAAAACTAAGAAATCTGCAATCTGATACTTTTGATTACCCTATGTTAAAAATATCTACCTCTGCAAAGAGGCATAGGCATGATTTTTTTAATTTATATTGAATGTCATAGCATTTTCATAGTAGAAGTCTCACCATATGATCAATTTGAATTAGAATCAAATTCATGTATGATAGATGAAGAATTTAATTCAATATGCAAAATTTTAGTTAGATTAAATTTATTAGGTAAAGCTAAATATAAATTTTTACCCAAAATATTTTATCTTTTTGAATTTATCTTTTAATGGTAGAAAAGTCAATCAACATATTAAAGATTTTTTTTTTAATAAACATTTAAAATTTGAAATTCTTATGTTCATAACATATTGATTTGTATGATTATGCATTCTACGATAATATCATGTCAATTATATTAAATAGTTGAAAAAAAGGAATTTGTGTGAATGCAATCGATTTGATATCATTAGTGAAAGGTAAGTGTTTTAAATTAATTTATATTTTTAAATCATTAGAATGAATAATTATGATGTAACCTAAAGGAGATGCGCCTATTAACAAAATATTCAGTTATAGAAAGTTCGGATCCTGAAAATTCTTGGCAATATAATTTTATAGAATGATACCCCAAAACTTCAGGATAATAACCAAAAATAAAATAGCTAGAAAATTTATCACACGAATAATTTTGACCACTGTAATTTTAACGACTTATTCTTATGTATGAGTGTCCCTACGACCAGTGGTCTCAAACAATGAGTCATATTATGACTTGTTGGATCAAGAGATGAAAGGCAAAGAAAATAACTCTCTAAAATAATATTTTTAAACTTCTCAATTTTCTTACAACTGAACAATAACACCTACTGCAATTTATAGGCTTACAGTTAAATACTAAAGCTAAAATAAAGTAACTAACGAATAATGGAAAAACATGGGGAAAGGGGTAAACATGATACACTAAAAAAAGAAGATAGTTCATTGACTAGGTAACTAAAACATAAACCCAATAATCGTAACAACCAGACTCAAAAACATATTTTGGGCAACTGAATTTAGTAGAAGAATTAGTCCACGTACTCCTCCCTTCTTGAAAATCACAAATGCTAATTTGTTGTCGGAAAAAATCATTCTTGTTATGCTGAAGCGATTTCGTAAGAACATCAGCAACATGATCATTTTTGTGTCAAAATTTCAATGAGATTATTCCACAAATAACTAGATCGCGAATGAAATAATAATGGATGTTGATGTGCTTCGTTCTACTATGAAAAATATGATTTTTTTCTTCATAGCAATCGTCTCCTCGTTGTCACAACCATATTTCAGTTGGACCAATAAACTCTTCGTTAATTTCCTGCGATTTTCCAAGCTACCTGCTCAATCACTATCAGTTAACCCAAGTAATATGAAATGTGATACTTTTTTGATTACCTAATTCTGTAACTTGTTATGCCAGAAACATATCACAAGATCCTTTTGGTTGCACCTAGGTGTTGCTTCGAAATACTATGCATAAACCTTTAAATCAAACTGACAAAGAATGCTATATCGGGCCTTTTGTGAGATAAGTAGTTTAGACTAAGCTTCTAAAGTAAGAAGCATTTGTTGCACCTGTACCATCATTAAGTACCAGTTTCTCTTTGATATTCATGGTTGCGGGAGATGGATTGCAATTCATCAAGTTGAACTTCTATAAAGTTCAGTAGCATACTTTCTATGTGAAATAAAATTTCATGCAAAATTTGTCTCAACTCAAGCCCAAGAAAATAATGTAGCATACCCAAATTGAACATCTCAAATTTACTGATCATGCAAATTTTATATATATATATATATATATATATTCTATGGTCTAAAGCAACTTCCACAGGCATGGAAGCAAAACATAAATGTAGGGTCATTCTCACTTCTTTTGAACTACTGCTCTTGAAAAAAATAATCATTTTTTCTATACCATGCCCGTGGAACTTGCTTTAGACCATAGAATGTCTTCTTCAATTTGTATACTTTTCTCTTCCGTTGACTAGAGATGAAGCCTTCAGGATAGGAGACGTATACGTCTTCATGTAATTCACTATTCAGGACGACATGTTAACATCAAATTGGTACACAAGCCAACCAAGTTGAGCAGCCAAGCCTAGATTATTTCCAACTCTTTCAAAGTGGACTATTGTTAAAAACGTCCCTTTAAAGTCGATCCCTTGTATCTGGGAATATCTCTTTGCAACATGTCGAGCTTTATCCCTTTTGATAGTTCCATCATTATTGTACTTTTTTAAAATCTACTTTAGCTCGATAACATTCGTCAATCATTACATTTTTCCACATAGGTTGCTTTGCAGCTTCTTCATAACATGTTGGTTCAACAACTAACAAGGAAAAACTACAAGATGCATAAAAATCTTTCAATGAACAAAACTATATTGGTGGCGTTTCACTGGATGAAGCCGAATATTGAGAATGAGAGCTTGTTTGAATAATATTGTTATTGTTGTACTAAGAGTAGAAAGATTGGTATTACTATTAGAAGGAGGGGAATGATCAGAACCTAGTGATTCAAGAATTGTAGCATGCTTTCCTTCAGATTGAATAGGAATATGGACTACTGAATCTTCTTTCTTTCCATTCCACTCCCAGGCTGCTTCTTTATTAAAAGGAACATTCCTCCTGATAACCACTTTGCCAATAGTTGGATTATTTAGTACATATTCTTTGGATTGATGACTATCACCAATGAAAACGCATTTCTCATCATTTTCATCTAGTTTAGAACGTAAATTAACCAAAGAATTAGTTTGGTGTTTGAACCAGAGTCGGCGAGCTCATTTGAGTCTGCCTTTCACATTCGATGAATCGCCGTGTACCATATTTGTTCACCTTTTAAGTCTTCATATTTTATACAAGTCCTATCACCTTCAGTGATGGTAATTCGGTTCACCCATCACATCCAGTGAGTTGTCATTCTGCTCATTAGTTCACCGATCTGCTTTGAACATCTTCAATTGCGAGCATTATCACTTTATACGAGGTCAAACCACTTCAGAAATCCGCCCTTCTGGCTAGACAAGTACCAGTGCAGATTTTACACTTCTTTAATTATTTTAACCATTCTTCGAAGTATTAATTCTTGCCTTGTCCCTTATCCCTCATAGCTGCAAATCATTCAAATATCATCAGAATAGGACATAATTAGGCATTGAGGACACTACGTATTCAACATGTCAGACGAACAACATGAAATAATGTCACACTTAGGGTGTGTTTGGTATGAAGGAAAACATTTTCCAGAAAATGTTTTCCAATTTTCTCATGTTTGGTTGAGTTAAATGTTTTGGAAAATGTTTTCCAAATCAACTCATTTTCCTCAAATTCAAGGAAAATGACTTCCCTTCAAAAATCAAGGAAAACATTTTCCAAAACTTTCCACCAATTTCAAATTACAATTTTTTTGTTGAAAAACTCAAAAAACAAATTTGCTGAAAAAGTAAATTTAAAGCTTATTTTAAAAAAATATTTTTCAACTTCAATATATATCCCA
>NW_006239269.1:0-26138 GCF_000226075.1 Solanum tuberosum | reverse complement strand
ACCCACCCCCCACGCCCCAAAAAAATTTAAGTTTGTTTTTAAAAAAAAATTCAATTTTAAAAATTATTTTCTACTCTAGTAAAAATAAAAGATATTTCTCAAAAATATTTTTTCATTCATAAATCAAACACTAAAAATCTTTTTCGGAAAATATTTTCTACTCACCAACCAAACATGAGAAAATAAGTCAAAAATCAACTTGTTTTCCAGGAAAACATTTTCTAGGAAAACATTTTCCATGGAAAACATTTTCCTTCATACCAAACACACCCTTAAAGAACCAAAAATAAGCAAAGGCATCCTGCAAAATGCGAGTTTTACCTAAAACAAAGAGCCCCCAACGTTTTCACTCCCTACTGCATTGCCTCGATTATTCTTGATGCACAGGTTGAATCATCCAAAATTGAGAAACCTCACCATTTGTCTGGAGGATGTTAAAAGGGCATATATACCTAGGGCTAAGGTTTCCCCTCCTCCACAATCTTATCACCCCATTTATGGGTGGCACACAGATGAAAATTTCATCATTAATGAAAACCTCAAAGGCTGACTCCTACGATCCACATAACTCTAGTATCTAGTCTGAGTGGTCATGAGCCTATCGTGAATCACGCGCAACTGGTCAAGGCTTCTTGAATCAAGTTTGTCCCAAGTAACCTAGGCTCTATAGATTCATACCAACCAATTGTAGAGCCAAAACCCCTACCATATAAGGCCTTGAATGGGGCCATCTGAATAATACAGTGGTAACTATTGTTGTACGTGAACTCCACCAAAGGAAATAACTATCCCCAAAGACCTCAAAAATATAAAACACATACCGACACTATGTTCTAAATAACCTAAATAGTACACTCCAATAGTTTGTTGGTCTTCAAGTGGAAAGATGTGCTAAAGTCAACATGGGTTCCTAACTTCTCCTAAAAGGTATTTCAAAATCTAAAAGTGATCTAAGAACCCCGATTTGAGATAATAGACATAGGCACACCATGAAGACGAACCACCTCCCAAATATAGATACGAGCAAACCTCTTAGTGCTAAATGAAGATTGAACAGAGAGGAAGTATGCTGACTTGGTCAATCAATCAATCATGACCCAAATATTGTTAACAACTATAGATCTTCGAAGCAGACCCACAACAAATTCCATAGTAACGTGATCCTACTTTCACTATAGAATGGGCAATCTCTAAAACTCACAACAAGGCTTCAAATGCTTTGCCTTCACCTGCTGGAAACACAAGCAATGGGATATATAGTGTCACGCTCTGAGGCTACCGCCTGGACATAGACACGGGACCTAGGATCACGAGTGACCCCAAGCTAACCCTACTGGCATATCATAAGCATACTAAAGAAAACTGAATAAATAAATATTGTGTGAAAGCTAAATCATCACGTAAACTGAAATGATGGGGATACCCATATACTAAATCTAAATATAAGCATGCTGAGAGTTTGAATACAAAAGAGAAATCAAACTCTAAGACTAAAGCTGAAACTAACTATGTTTGAAATAAAGCCTCTACTGACGAGAAATGCTGGGACATGCGCCAACTAAATCTAGCAGAACAGAAACTAAAACTAAAAGCAAGAAAGATAGGCATGTCTCTAGACCTCGAAGAATGAGGACTCACCATTAATGTTGTTGCACTCAAGATCGGGAACCGATCTATGCGTGATCTGACTGCTGAGGGCCTGAACCAACATCACAAGAAGATGTAGCGCAGAGTATACGTTAATACTTGAAAGGTACTGAGCATGAGAGATAGAGTAAGACTGAACAATAACTTAACTGAACAAGAAATAAGGCAATAAAATAATCCTAACATGATAAGGATAATGGAAATACTGGACATGGCTAATTTGAATGCAATGACCAAGTTATAATGTGCTGAGACTTAAAACTGAACGAAAAATGATAACATGGTCAATGCAATGGAATCTGACTGAACTGTAAGGGAGATACTAATAACGAACATAAAACCACATAAGCTAGATGTGGTGTCTGATGTATACGTACCATCGAGATGACCTAATATACCCTGCCATAGGTATAGAGGCATGCTAGCATGATCATTAAAATGATGCACACGAAGGGGACCTACAATCTATGGGGCACGTAGTTGTAGGACTTGGGGGTGACTGACCCTAGTCCACTCGGTATTAAGCTTCTCCCAATTGATTAAGTAATTAACATATTATGACTGAAGTTCTGTAATACTGGATAGCTCAAAATATTAACATGCAAATTAAGAAGGCAACATTAATACACTGATAATAATGCATTCGAAACTGAGGCATGTTAATGTGTATAACTGAATTTACTGACCTAGCATGTGTAATTCATAAGCGAAAAGAACTACATAGCTAAGGTACCGAGTTTATGCATGAATATGGGCAAAATGATACTACAAAATGAAAATACGATTTGGATCATTCTATCAGCTAAAACCCAACAATTTCTACCATTCAAGAAACCCTAGGTCTTGATAACATTAAGGGAATTAATATTCTGACTTAAATCTAGGGACCTAATGGGTCAAAGGAACCCACTAGTGAAATGCCACGTGCCAGATGACGAATTCCCCGGAGAAATCTTTCGATTTCGGAGCTGGAACTGATGGAACCTTGCTGCGTTCTTGAACTAGGGTTCTTGACCTCTTTCTCCACTTATGTTCTAATTTTTCTAAGGTTTGATGAATGATTTTACTTAGGTAAGTTCTAGTTATGTTTCTAAGCTAAAACTACCCAAAATCACGTAGTTTAGCGTTTAAACAACGTAGTTTAGGGGTCTAACGCATAAGCAAAATACCAAAAAACCCCTAACTTAACTGTTGTTGGGGTAATCGATGGACAGGACTGATGGACCTTCGATCGACTGACGGTCCATGCTAGTCAACCTTCATTCGCGACTGGATGCTGGGATCTGGGGGTCTGATCCTTGGACGTGAACCGCGGTCCGTGGTCTAACCTACGATATGGTCCGTGAAGCAACACTTAGAGGAATTTTCTGGGGGTTTCTGGGGAAGGTTGCAGGTGACCATCCATGGACCGTGGGCCACCCTACGGTCCGTGGGTGGCAACCGTGGGTTGCACCTGCAGTTTCTAGAAAACTATTGTTTTCGGATACGGGGTGTTACATCATCTTCCCCTTGCGAACATTCGTCCTCCAATGAAGACTAATCTAGCAAAAATGGAGGGAAGGAGATGCAACCCTACCATTAAACACTGGAAACTGATTTCTGGCTGAACTAAGTTCCAAGATCATACAAATACGCTGAAAATGCAAGTACAAACTTAAGAAACATGATACTGAGACTGAAACTGCACATGAATGACTAAAGAAATAAAGAGGAACTATAACCTCAAGATGGAATGGAATCGGAAGGAAAGAGGTGAGGATACTTGGCTTCTATGGCTGCTTCTACTTCTCAAATAGCTCCCTCTACGGACTTACTCATCCACAAAACCTTGACTGAAGCGACTTCTTTGTTTCTCAACCTTCGAACTTGAAAATCAAGAATCTCCACTTTTACCTCTTCATAAGTAACACTATCCTTCATAGCCACACTTTCTAGAGGCACAATAGACGTTGGATCACCCACACACTTCTTCAACAACGAAACGTGAAAACCGGATGCACTGCTGCTAATTCTGTTGGTAACTTTAACTCATAAGCCACTTTACCAATTCTTTTCGGAATCTTATAAGGTCGTACATATCTAGGACTGAGCTTCCCTTTCTTGTCAAATCTCATCACCCCTTTCATAGGCGACACTTTCAGGAAAACCCAATCATCAACTTGGAACTCTAGTTCCCTTCTCCTTACATCTGCATAGGATTTCTGGCGTCTCTGGGCTGTCTTAAGTCTATTTCTAATGAGTTTCACCTTCTCCATAACATCATGAAATAAATCTATCCCTATCAAAGCTGCTTCACCTACTTCAAACCAACCAACTGGAGATCTACATCGACACCCATACAATGCCTCTTAAGGGACCATCTGAATGCTGGAATAATAACTATTATTGTAGGCGAACTCTATAAGAGGAACGTGATCATCCCAACTACCCTTGAAATCGACCACACAAGCTCTAAACATGTCCTCTAAGGCCTGAATTGTACTCTCTGCCTGTCCATCCATCTGCGGATGAAATGTTATGCTAAGATTAACCTGAGTACCAAGACATTTCTGAAACGACTACAAGAAATAAGAGGTAAATTGAGGACCTCTATCTGAGATGATAGACAAAGGAACCACATGCAACCTTACTATATCATTAATGTAAAGCTTGGCGTAGTCATCCACTGAATCTGTAGTCTTAACCGCCAAAAAGCATGCAGACTTAGTAACTTTGTCAACAATCACCCAAATGGAGTCATGGTGTCTGCGAGTACGAGGTTAACCTGTGATGAAGTCCATGTTGATCACTTCCCACTTCCAAGTAGGAATTTCAATATCTTGAGTCATACCTCTTTGTTTCTGATGTTCTACCTTTACATGCTGGAAATTAAGGCACTTAGCCACAAAATCCGCTATATCCATTTTCATACCATTCCACCAAAAGACTTCCCACATATCATGCTACATCTTAGTGGTGCCTGGATGAATAAAATATCTGAAGTTATGGGCTTCTGCAAGGATCTATTGTCTCAACTCACCCACCTTAGGACCACATAACCGACCCTGATAACGAAGCACACCATCTACCCCTTGGGAGAAAACCTCAACTCTCTGTTGATGGACTGCACCCTTTAGTTGAAGCAATATCGAATCATTGTCTTGATTTTCCTTAACCTCCACTACTGATGAAGATTCTGCCCCATTCTGGACCGTTACACCACCATCTAATATGCTCATAAGACGAACTCCTAAGCGAGCAAGTATGTGAACATCATTTGCTAGTTCTTTTCTTTCTTCCCCAACATATGTTACACTACCCATAGATAGTATACTAACAGCATCTGCTACTACGTTGGCCTTACCAGGATGGTAATGCACACTCATATCATAATCCTTGAGGAACTCAAGCCATCTCCTCTAGCGAAGATTAAACTCTTTCTGGGTAAACACATGCTGAAGGCTCTTATGGTCTATGAACACATCAACGTGAACACCATACAAGTAGTGTCTCCAAATCTTAATTGCAAACACCACTGCTGCTAGCTCGAGGTCATGATTCGAATAGTTCTTCTCATACACCTTAAGTTGTCTAGAAGAATATGTTATAACCTTACCTCGCTGCATTAACACACAACCTAGGTTGACTCTGCATGCATCACAATAGATAACATAATTGTCAGAACCCTCTAGTAGAGTCAAAATAGGAGTAGTCAACCTAGTTTTCAATTCTGCGAAGCTTTTCTCACAATCATCTAACCATTGAAACTTAACCTTTTTTTGAGTCAACTTAGTCAATGGAGAGGCTATGGATGAAAATCCTTCAATGAACCTTCTGTAATATCCCGTTAGACCCAAGAAATTTCTAATATTTGTAGGAGAGGTAGGTCTGGGCCATTGTTTCACTGCTTCTGTATTTTCTGAGAATCCACGTTGATCCCTTTGCTAAACAAAATATGCCCAAGGAAAGCAACAGACTGCAACCAAAACTCATATTTACTAAACTTAGCGAATATCTGGCGATCTTTAACAGTTTGCAGGACAACCCTCAAATGATTCGCATGTTCTTCCTCATTCATAGAGTAAATGAGGATATCATCAATGAAGACGATAATGAACAAGTCCAAATACTTCTTGAACACTCTATTCATCAAGTCCATGAAAGCTAGAGGAGCATTGGTTAATCCAAATGACATAACTACAAATTCATAATGACCATACCGAGTTCTGAAGGTTGTCTTCGAAATGTCACTATCTTTGACTCTGAGTTGATGATAACTGGATCTGAGGTCTATCTTTGAGAAAAGACTAGATCCCTGAAGTTGGTCAAACAAGTCATCAATCATGGGGATAGGGTACTTATTCTTGATTGTGACCTTGTTCAACTGCCTATAGTCAATGCCCATTGTGAGAGATCCATCTTTCTTTTTCACAAACAACACTGGTGTACCCCATGGGGAAATACTGGGTCTGATGAAGACTTTATCTAGAAGGTCTTTCAACTAATCTTTCAATTCCTTAAGCTCAACTGGATCCATTCTGTAAGAAGGAATATAAATAGGCTAGGTATCTGGAAGGAAATCAATTCCAAAGTCAATTTCCCTTTCAGGAGGAACTCCGGGAAGATCTTCTAGAAACACTTTTGGGAACTCATTGACTACTGGAACTGACTCAAGAATTGGGGTTTCAGGGCTTGAATCCTTAACTCGAACTAGATGATAGAGATACCCCTTAGAGATAATCTTTCTAGCCTTAAGGTAAGAAATGAATTGACCTATAGCCGCTACGCTACTACCCTTCCATTCTAAGATTGGTTCGTCTAGGAACTGAAAATGAACAATCTTAGTTCTACAATCGACTGAGACATAACATGAATGTAACCAATTCATGCCTAAAATGATATTGAAGTCTACCATTTCTAACTCTACAAGATCTGCTTAGGTGACTTTCTGGGAGACTGTGACGGGGCAATTTTTGTATACCCGTCTAGCTATAACTGGGTCACCGACTGGAGTAGTGACTGAGAAGAGTTCAGAGAGAGTTTCTAGACTAACATCGAATTTAACTTCTATATAAGGAGTTACAAATGAAAGAGTAGTCCTTGGGTCTAACAATCCATAAACATCTAGATCAAAGACTCGTAACGTACCAGTGACTACATCAGGAGAATCTTCCTGATCCTAGCGAGCCTGGAGAGTATACAACCTGTTTTGGTGCTAACCGCCACCTGTACCAGATAAATTACCCTGCTAAGTCGGGGCGACCTGCTAGTGCTTCTGAAGTTGTGGACTGAGCTCTACCATTGTTACCTCCTTGACCCTGTTTAGAAGGACAATCTTTCGACCTATAATCATACTGACCACACCCAAAACACCCTTCCTTTCCTGTAAGACACTAGCCCGGATGGTTCTTACCACACTTTGGACAAGTTTTGTAGGTTCTGGTGCCTGGAATACTACCTTGAGTCTTAGAGCCTGAAGCCCTACCTTTCTGATCATTTTGGAACTTGGAGGATGGAACACTAGCTGATGAAGGTGCTGGAGTTGAAGACTTCTGCTAAAACTACGAGCAATTTCCACCACTACACAATTTATGTTTAGAATAGTCAGAGTTCCCTACCATAGCCTTCTTATTCTACGTAGCCTATTCCCTAAGCCTATCACCCTCAACCTACTGAGCATGAGTAATGAGCCTAGAGCTGTTCATATTTTCAAGCAGCATAGCATTCCTACACTCTGTTTTCACTAGATCGGATACCCTATACATGAACTTGTTCATTAGAACCCTGGAATCAACAACCATGTGAGGAGCATACCTGGAGAGTTGGGTGAACTTGAGTCCATACTCTTGGACTGTCATCGAACCCTGCCTCAAATTCATAAACTCTTGAGCTTTTGCCTCCCTTAACTCTCTTGGGAAGAACCTGTCCAGAAAGGTCTCACTAAAGCATTCCCAAGTGATAGGAGTTGCATTTGTACCACTGTTCTCTTTCCTGAGTATACCAGATATGATCTACATCCTTAAGTTGGTAAGATGCTACCTAAACCCGATCATTCGAGTTACCTGCATCACTCCAAAGATCTTCTTGACCTCATCAATGAAGTTTTGGGGATCCTCACCAATCTGCGATCCTAAGAACTAAGGCGGATTTATCCTAACAAAATCACGTACTCTAGCTGCATCTGACCTAACATTAGCATTTGCCGAAACTAGAACCTTCTGATTGTTCTGGTTAGTCACACTCTAAGCCAACAACTGGAGAGCGTTCTGAAATTTAGTATTCGAAACTTCTTGATCTGGGAGTTAAGGAGCTGCATTTGCATTCCTAGCATTCGCATTCCTTGTGTAAGCTATACAAGAAGGCATGACCTGAAAGCGCATAACGAAGTATTAGCACGAGGAATTAGATCATACTTTATGCACGCTAAGAGTAACAAAGATATGGAAGTTTTACCTAAAACACTTTACAGCCTCCTTCTCATTAGATGTGGTGAACTTCACACCCATGAAAATGACTTTACTTAGTGCCGCTTTTCATACATCCTAGGACACCTAAATCTAATGCTCTAATACCAAGTTCTTGTCACGGCCCGAGGCTACCCCCTAGACGCGGACACAGAACCTAGGACCATGAGTGACCGCAAGGTACCTCTGCTGGCATATCATAAGCATACTAAAGCAAACTGAATCAATAAATACTGTGCGGATTACCCCCTAGACGCGGACACAGAACCTAGGACCATGAGTGACCGCAAGGTACCTCTGCTGGCATATCATAAGCATACTAAAGCAAACTGAATCAATAAATACTGTGCGGATTACCCCCTAGACGCGGACACAGAACCTAGGACCATGAGTGACCGCAAGGTACCTCTGCTGGCATATCATAAGCATACTAAAGCAAACTGAATCAATAAATACTGTGCGGATTTTAAATCATCTTGTAAACTGAAATGATGGGGAATATCAATATACTAAATCTGAATATAAGAAAACTGAGAGTTTGAATACAAAAGAGAAATCAAACTCTAAGACTAAAGCTGAAACTAACTATGTCTCAAATAAAACCTCTATTGACTAGAAATGTTGGGACATGCCCAAGCTAAATCTAGTTGAACTGAAACTAAAACTAAAAGAAAGATAGATAAACATGTCTCTAGTCCTCAGAGAATGAGGACTCACAATTGCGGTTGTTCAACTGAAGATCGAGAATCGATCTATGTGTGATTTGACTGCTGAGGGCTTGAACTCACATCACAAGAAGATGTAGCGCAAAGTATGTGTCAGTACTTGAAAGGTACTGAGCATGAGGCGTAGAGTAAAACTAAACAATACCATAACTGAACAAGCAATAAGGCGATAATATAATCTGAACATAATAAGGATAATGGAAATACAGTACATGGCTAATCTGAATGCAATGACCAAGTTATAACATGCTGAGACTGAAAACTATACTAAAACTGATAACATGGTCAATGCAACGGAATATGACTAAACTGTACGGGAGCTACTAATAATCGACATAAAACAACATGAACTAAATGTGGAGTCCCATGTATACACCCCATCGAGAGGACCCAATATACCCTGCTAGAGGTATGAGGTATGCTGGCGTGATCACTAAAATGATGCCCACGGAGGGTACTTACAAGCTACGGGGCATGTAGTTCTAGAACTTGGGGGTGACTGACCCTAGTCCACTCGGTATTAAGCTTCTCCCAATTGATTAAGTAATTAACAAATTGTGACTGAAGTTCTGTAATACTGGATAACCCAAAATACTTACATGCAAACTGAGAATGCAACATTAATATACTGATAATAATGCTTCGACACTAAGGCATGTTAATGTATATAACTGAATTTACTGACCTAGCATGTGTAATTCATGAACTAAAAGAAGTACATAGCTAGGGTTCTGATTTTATGCATGAATCTGGGCAAACTGATACTACAACATGATAATACGATTTGGATCATTCTATCAACTAAAACCCAACAATTTCTACCATTCAAGAAACCCTAGGTCTAGATAATATTAAGGGAATCAATACTCTGACTGAAATTTAGGGACCTAATGGGTTAAAGGAACCCACTAGTGAAATCCCACATACACGGTGATGAATTCCATGGAGAAATCTTTTGATTTCGGGGCTGGAACTGATGGAACCTTGTTGCGTTCTTGAACTAGGGTTCTTGACCTCTTTCTCCTCTTCCGTTCTAATTTTTCTAAGGTTTGATGAATGATTTGACTTAGGTAAGTTCTAGTTATGCTTCTAGGCTAAAACTAACCAAAACCATGTAGTTTAAGGTCTAAACGACGCTGTTTAGGGGTCAAACGCATAAGGAAAAGACCAAAAGACCCTTGACATATCTGCTGTCGGGGTCACCGACGGACCGTCGATCGACTGACGGTCCGTGCTGGTCAATCGTCATTCGCGACTCGAGGTTGGGATCTGGGAGTCGGATCCACGGACGTGGACCACAGTACGTAGTCTAACTTACGGTCTGTGGGTCCAGTCGAGGGTCAACACTTAGAGGAATTTTCTGGGAGTTTCTGGAGAAGGCTGCAGGTGACCATCCACGCACCACCAACACAGACCGTGGGTCACTCTACGGTCCGTGGGTGGAAACCGTGGGTTGCACCTGCAGTTTCTGGAAAACTGTTGTTTTGTCTGTTTTCAAATACGGGGTGTTACATATACTCTACAATATCTCTCGTCATACTGCTCCACCAATAATGATGCCTCATACTATAATACATCTTGTCGGTGCCTGGATCGATAGAATATCAAGAATCATGGTTTCACGAAGTATAAATTGTATCAAATTCCTAACTCTCGAAACACAAATACGGCAAGTAAATCTCAATACCCAATCTAAATTTTAGAGAATCTCACCAGAATAACCCTCTAACACCAGATCTCAAAGATCCACCAATGTCTCATCCTTAAACTGATATAACGAACCTGATCAAGCAAGGGAGACTAATCCCTCATATACGCCTAGAATCTGAAATATCCGATAGAATTGTCCTATTGGCCAAGGACAGAATGTCCCAAGCTAAAGATCGCTCCAGAGTTGAAAGTAGGCTAGACTACCCATACTCACCAGCTTCGAGCTCAAGGCATTCGCTACCATATTTACTTGCTTAAATGAGAGAGAATAGATAAGTCGTAGTCCTTTAAGAGCTCAATCTAGTGGTGTTGCCTTGAATTAAGGTCATTGTGGCTCATAATATACTGCAGACTCATGTGATCAGTTTAGATCTCACAACAAATCCCATACAGGTAGTGCCTCAAGATCTTAAGCGCAAAAACTACCGCCCCCAACTCCAATGCATGAATGGGTTAGTTTCACTCATGTAGCTTAAGTTGCCTCAATGCATAAGCAATAACCCAGCCTAAGTGCATCAACACACAACCCAAACCAATGTCGGTTGCATAACAATATACTTTGAATCCCTCGCCCTCAACTAGAAAAGTCAATATATGAGCGGTGGTAAGCAAGTCCTTGACCTTTTAAAAGCTCAACTCACGCTCCTGAGAACATTTAAAAGGAACATCAAGGGTGCTGCAATACTAGAGAAATCCTCCACAAACCGCCTGTTGTAGCATGTCAATCCGTCAAAGCTTTGAATCTTCTTAACTGAAGTAGACCTAGCTCAATCACGATTGTTGTATCTACCATGATGTCATCGTTCAACACTACATACCCCAAGAATGCAACAGACTCAAGACAAAACTAGCAGTTTCAAAACTTGGTATAAATACGGTGATATCTCAAAGTCTGGAGAATAATCCTCAAATGTTTCTCATGATCACTCCTGCCCTGCAAGTATACAAGAATATCATCGATGAACACTATGGCAAATGAATCAAGATAAGGCCTGAACTTCCACGTCATCAAGTATATAAAGATGATAGGGGCATTAGTAGACCCAAAAGACATCATAAGGAACTCATAGTATACATATCAAGTCCTAAATAGAATCTTATGGAAGAAAGACCAAAAATGGAAAAAGAAGCCTTTACTAGGTATATTTGATGTAATATGGGCATAACACCATTTGTTGATGGTTTAATATGTTTCATCCCACTTCAAGTACATTCATCATACTTATGAGGAGAACACTTCAAATAGAAAAAATACTAGGAGAAGGGAAACTAGAATAAGATTTCCATACCATAGAATCATCAAGCATGTTAGATTTTGACCGTCAAGCGAAACACTGTATCCAATTGTGTAATTAATTAATATTTAACTATCCTAGTCGTAATCAAAATAACCACATTAATAATTTAAGTCATAAATATCCAGTTTGATTAGTCATGAGACACTATAGACTATTTAAGAAGAGTGATAAAACATGTCCTCACGGCATAAATAGTTTGTGATAATTTAGATAAAAACTGCGAAGACCAGATAGTTCAGGTAAACACTACCAGAATGTTTTAGATTTGTTTTTGATCATTTACTTTTTATAATTAGACTTTGAACTATTCGAAGTATAGTAGTTAAAGATATAATTATTTAAAAGGTAATAGGCATAAAAGGGCTAAAGGAGTGTACAACTAAAAGGATATACTCTACAATTTTATTTATCTAATATGAAAAGTAATTGCTATGTAAGTATACATCTAAGTAAATGAAAAATAATCAAATTCTAATATCCCACAACCAACAAACTCCATAGCCCACTTTACGTTGAACCTAGCATATATTATGCCAAGTCTTATCAAAAAGCTGAAATACATCCTCGTAACTCATTCAAATATTTGAGATGAAAAATAGTGCAGGTTCCTTAAACATAAGGATGCCAAGGAAAAATAATAATCAAGTGCAACTAAAAAACACGTTAAGATGGGTGGATCAGGATCTATCCTAAGCAAATAAAAGGAAAAGAAGAATGATTGATTAAAAGGAACACACAAATGAAACTCTAATGTGTTACAAGAATTGACCATATAGTACCTTATTTAGCTTATGAAGGATTAAAAGGTAACTAATCAAAATATAAAAGGACAATATTCAATTTCAAACTTATAAAATATTCAAAAAAGTCGGAGCATTTTGATTTCTTTTAGTTCATCCTAGAAGAATTGTCGATCAATAAACTATTGATGTATCAACTGAAAAGACAAGAAAGGAATCCAACCAAAATATAAATACAATATTAAAGTAATTTCCTCCTCTCACAAGAAATTTGAAACTCGGGTCAGTTGCAAATTAACAATATGCACCACAACATATACGGACTAGTGCATTTGTAAAATACACATATTAATCAATGTTTTATAAATCATGCTTGAAATATCCATTCTTTAACTGAAAGAGTAATAAGAAACATATTTTACCTCCCCTGATATTCAAAGTTATTGAGTACTACATAGATCCAAAGAAATTGCACCCACACTAACCCTCCGGCGGGATAACCATTACTATAATCCAAACTAACTATTTTTATGAAAACTAAGCATTTAAAGATACGGAAGCAGGTTTAAATGACAATAAAAATGAAGTCCCCATAAACTTCAAGGTTTTAACAAATAACTAACCAAACTAATGCAGAATAACAACCCCTAGAACCTGAACGTCATTGTACCAAAACTCTACTAACGACAAGTCTATGAACAAGGGGTACAACCCTGAAACTAAACAACACCTTAAACAAATAGTCTGAGTCCGAAAAGATTCGACATAAACAAGAAAGATCCATGGCAGCCCGAAAGAACTAGCGCACCCTTGAATCCGGTCACGCTCAATAGTCACCTAGTCGAGGTCTATTTCTCAATAAGGTCTTTTAACTGATCTTTCAACTCGGCTAGAGCCATTCTATATGGCAAAATAGAGATAGGATGAGTATCAGGAAGAATATCTATATCAAAGTCTATTTCCCTCTCAGGAGGGACTCCGGGAAGATCATCTCAAAAGACTTCTTGAAACTCACTCACGACTGAAACTGAATGAATAGGTTATGTCTCAACACTAGATTCATTAACTTGGACTAAGTGATAGACACACCCCTTGGAAACTAACTTTCTCGCCTTAAGGTACGAAATAAAATGACTCAATTTAGTTCATTTCTATATATTTCAGTATTTTCATCATGTTCAGATTATATCATTGCTCAGTATGCTTTGTTCATTTTATATATTTTTCCAGCTTTATCCTATCTTGCATGCTCAGTACCTTCCAAGTACTGACGCATACTATGCGCTTCATTTTTTCGTAATGTAGGTTCAGGTCCCTAACATTATGATCACGCGTAGATTGGTTTCCGATCCACATTCAAAAATATCAGTGGTGAGTCCTCATACATCGAGGACAATAGACATGTTTTCATATTGAGTCTTTCATTTCAGTTTGAGTTTTTTTTAGGGTAAGCTGGTGACATGTCCCAACAGCTCTAGTCAGTTAGAGGTTTTTTCAGACATAGTTTTAGATTCAACTTTAGCATTTGAGTGATTGTTTAGTATCACTAAAATCTTATTTAGTATTTGTATATTTTAGACTAGTTGGGGTATTCCCCACTATTAGTTATAATTTAATTTAGCTTCCGCATTAGTTCATCTTTTCATAGATATGTTTAGTTTGCTTATGATATGTCAGCTCAGGGTTAGCTTGGGGTCATTCGTAATCCTAGGTCCTGTGTTTACATCCAGGGGATAGCCTCGAGGAATGACAGAATATCTTTTTGCAACATGTCGAGCTTTATCCCTTTTGATACTTTCATCAACATAGTACATTTTGAAAATCTACTTTAGCTCGATAACATTCTTCCCTTTAGGAAAATAAACTAACTCCAAAGATTGGTTTTTCTCAATGGCTTGAATCTCTTCAATCATTGCATTTTGCCACATAGGTTGATTTGCAGCTTCTTCATAAAATATTGGTTCAGCAGCTAACAAGGAAAAACTACAAGATGCATAAACATCTTTCAATGAACAAAAATATATTGGTAGCGTTTCGCTGGATGAAGCCGAAGATTGAGAATGAGACCTTGTTGGAATAAAATTGTTATTGTTGTTACTAAGAGTAGAAAGATTAGTATTACTATTGGAAGGAGGGGAATGATCATATCATGTTGATTCAAGAATTGTAGCATGCTTTCCTTCTGATTGAATAGGAATATGGACTACTGAATCTTCTTTCTTTCCATTCCACTACTAGGCTGCTTCTTTATTAAAAAGAACATTCATGTTGATAACCACTTTGCCAATAGTTAGATTATATAGTTCATATTCTTTGGATTGATGACTATAACAAATGAAAATGCATTTCTCATATTTTTCATCTAGTTTAGAACGTACATTAACCAAAGCATTAGCTAGGTGTTTGAATCATAGTTGCCGAGCTCATTTGAGTCTGCCTTTCACATTCAATGAATCGCTGAGTACATATTTGTTCGCCTTTTAAGTCTTCATATATTATACAAGTCCTATCTTATCACCCCATTTATGGGTGACACATAGAGGAAAATCTTATCACCCCATTTATGGATGACACACAGAGGAATATCTAAGTTGTCATGAGCCTATCGTGAATCACGCGCAACTGGTCCAAGGCCTCTTGAACAAGTTTGTACCACGTAGCCTAGGCTCTGTAGATTCATACCAACCAATTGAAGAGCGACAAGACCTACCATATAAGGCCTTGAACAGGACCATCTGAATATTAGAGTGGTAACTGTTATTGTACGTGAACTCCACCAAAGGAAATAACTAGTCCCAATGACCACCAAAATCTAAAACACAGGCAGACACTATGTTCTAAAGAACCTAAATAGTACACTCCAATAGTCTGTTGGTCTTAAAGTGGAAAGATGTGCCAAAGTCAACATGGGTGCCTAACTCCTTCTAGAAGGTCTTTCAAAAGCTAGAAGTGAACTAAGAACCCCGATTTGAGATAATAGACATAGGCACACCATGAATACAAACCACCTCCCAAATATAGAAACGAGTAAACCTCTCAGCGCTAAATGAAGACTGAACAGGGAGGAAATATGCTGACTTGGTCAATTAATCAACTATGACCCAAATGTTTTCAACAACTATAGATCTTCGAGTTAGACCCGCAACAAAGTCCATAGTAATGTGATCCTACTTTCACTATAGAATGGACTATCTCTAAAACTCATCACACGGGCTTCAAATGCTTGCCCTTCACCTACCGGCAACACAAGAACCGGGAAATATAGTCTACAATAATTCTCCTCATGCTGCTCCACCAATAATGTTGCCTCAAATCATAATATATCTTCGCGGTGCCTGGATGGATAGAATATCTAGGATCATGGGCCTCACTAAGTGTAAATTTAATCCAATTCCTAACACTTTAAACACAACTACGGCAAGTAAATCTCAATACCCAATCTAAATTTTAGAGAGTCTGACTAAAATCACCCTCTAACACCACATCTCAAAGATCCACCAACGTCTCATCCTTAAACTGATGCAACGAACCTGATTAAGCAAGGGAGACTGATCTGTCATATACTCCAGAATACACCTAAAATCTGAAATATCCAATAGAATTGTGCTATTGGCCAAGGACAGAATGCCCCAAGCTAAAGGTCGCTCCAGAGTGGAAAGTAGGCTAGACTACCCATACTCGTTGCCTTCCAGCTCAAGGCATTCACTACCATATTCACTTGCCTAAATGATAGAGAATAGATAGGTCATAGTCCTTCAAGAGCTCAATCCAATGGCTTTGCCTTGAATTAAAGTCCCTTTGGCTCATAATATACTGAAGACTCATGTGATGAGTTTAGATCTCACAACGAATCCCATAGAGGTAGTGCATCAAGATCGTAAGTGCAAAAACTACCACCCCCAACTCCAAGTCATGAGTGGGGTAGTTTCACTCATGTAGCTTACGTTGCCTTAATGCATAAGCAATAACCCAGCCCCACTGCATCAACAAACAACCCAATCCAATGTCGGATGCATCACAATATACTTTGAATCCCTCGCCCTCAACTAGAAAAGTCAATATAGGAGCGGTGGTAAGCAAGTCCTTGACCTTTCGAAAGATCAACTCACGCTCCTCAGAACATTAAAAAGGAACATCTAGAAGAGTTAATTGCGTCAAGGGTGCTGCAATAGTAGAGAAACCCTTCACAAACCGCTTGTTGTAGCATGTCAATACGACAAAACTTTGAATCATAATAACTGAAGTAGACCTAACTCAATCATGATTGTCGTATCTACCATAATGCCATCGTTGAATACTACGTACCCCAAGAATGCAACAGACTCAAGACAAAACTAGCATTTAGAAAACTTGGCATAAAGACAGTGATATCTTAAAGTCTAGAGAATAATCCTTAAATATTGCTCATGATCACTCCTGCCCTGCGAGTATACAAGAATATCATCGATGAACACTATGATAAATGAATCATGATAAGGCCTGAACTTCCACGTCATCAAATCTATAAAGGTGATAGGGCCATTAGTAGACCAAAAAGACATCATAGGGAACTCATAGTAGCCATATAGAGTCCTAAATAGAGTCCTAGGGAAAAAATACCAAAAAGGGAAAAATGAAGCGTTAACTAGGTCTACTTAATGTAATATGGGAATAATGCCATTTGTTGAAGGCTTAATATGTTTCATTCCATTTCAAGTTCATTCATAATACTTTTGAGCAAACACTTCTAATAGAAAAAATACTAGGAGAAGGGAAACTAGAATACAATTTTCATATCATAGAATCATCAAACATAGTAGATTTAGACCATCAAGTATCCAATTGTGTAATTAATTAATATTTAATTATCTGAGTCTTAATCGAAATAACTACATTGATGATTTAATTCATAAATATTCAGTTTGATTAGTCATGAGACACTATAGACTATTTAAAAGAGTGATAAAACATGTCCTCGCGGCATAAATAGTTAGTGATAATTTAGATGAAAACTGCAAACACCAGATAGTTCAGGTAAACACTACCAAAATGTTTCAGATGTGTTTTTAATCATTTATTTTTTATAATTAGACTTTGAAGTATTCAAAGTATAGCAGTTAAAGATATAATTATTTAAAAGGTAATAGGCATAAGAGGGCTAACAGAATACAACTAAAAGGATATACTCTACAAGTTTTTTTATCAAAATCAAAAGTAATTGCTATGTAACTATACATCTAAGTAAATGAAAAATAATCAAATTGTTATATCACACAACCAACAAACTCGATACCCACTTTACGTTCAACCTAGCATATATTATGCCAACTTTGATCAAAAAATTGAAATACATCCTCCAAGTAACTCATTGTAATATTTGAGATGAAAAATAGTACAGGTTCCTTAAACATAAGAAGGCCTTGGGGAAAAAATCAAGTGGAACTAAAAAAGACGTTAAGATGGGTGGATCATGATCTATCCTAAGCAAATAAAAGGAAAAAGAAGAATGATTTATTAAAAGGTGTTGGTGTTTTTTTTTAAAATGGGGCAGCACAAAAAGATTGAAAATGTCTCTCAATGGATTGAAATGACTTTCAATAACTTTCAATAATTTTATTAAGCATTGAGGGGCTTTAAATAACCAACATATAACACATAATCTGCATAATTTAAAATTTAAACAACCTAAAATATCTCAACAACATAAACAATTTAACTAAAATTCAAAATTCAAATTTATCCAAACTAAATAACTTATTTTGCTAAAAGTTACTACAGTAACTAAAAGCAAACTTCACCACTCCTCCTTTGCTTTAGTTACTGCAATTGAAAAAAATGGTTTTCCTCAATTTTTGCTTTGGTAGTTCATGCTGGATTTTTTTCATTGTTTTTGAACTTGAAAAATTCTTCTTTTTTCTTTTTCTTCTTTTGATTTAGTTCTTCAAAAACACATGCGATGACATTGTCTTGTGAAGAAATTTTTTGAAAGTGCTTTAATCTGAACTTTTGTATGATTTACAGAGAGAGGTTGCAAGGGTTTTTCTTCCATCACAACATCACATATCACATAGGTTTCAAAATATGACTTTATTCTCACCAAATTTGATAGTTTGTCTGTGAAAAGTTTTGGGGCATTCAAAGAAAGATTGTTGCTTGCCATTATTTTGGTTAAAAAATGATTTAGAAAAGCCTGTGCGTTGAAAAAAGCACGGGTTGGAAAGGTAGCCTTGATGGGTTAAAATGGATAGCCCTGATGGGTTAAAAAATGTAGCCCTTACGGGTTAAAAATGTGTGGTAGTTCTTTGGAAGATTTCACAGATCCCTTAAGATCAATGAAGCTCTTGATACCACTGTTGGTGTATTTTTTTTTTAAATGGGGCAGCACAAAAGGATTGAAAATGTCTCTCAATGGAATGAAATGACTTTCAATAGCTTTCAATAATTTTATTAAACATTGAGGGGCATTAAATAGCTAACATAAAATACATAATCTGCATAATTTAAAATTTAAACAACCTAAAATATCTCAACAACATAAACAAACTAACTAAAATTCAAAATTCAAATTTATTCAAACTAAATAACTTATTTTGCTAAAAGTTACTGCAGTAACTAAAAGCAAACTTCAACACTCCTCCTTTGCTTTAGTTGGTTAAAATGGATAGCCCTGATGGGTTAAAAAATGTAGCCCTTACGGGTTAAAAATGTGTGGTAGTTCTTTGGAAGATTTCACAGATCCCTTAAGATCAATGAAGCTCTTGATACCACTGTTGGTGTATTTTTTTTTTAAATGGGGCAGCACAAAAGGATTGAAAATGTCTCTCAATGGAATGAAATGACTTTCAATAGCTTTCAATAATTTTATTAAGCATTGAGGGGCTTTAAATAGCCAACACAAAACACATAATCTGCATAATTTAAAATTTAAACAACCTAAAATATCTCAACAACATAAACAAACTAACTAAAATTCAAAATTCAAATTTATTCAAATTAAATAACTTATTTTGCTAAAAGTTACTGCAGTAACTAAAAGCAAACTTCAACAAAAGGAACACACAAATGAAACTCTAATGTGTTACAAGAATTGACCATATAGTACCTTGTTTGGATTATGAAGGATAAACAGGTAACTAATCAAAATATAAAAGGATAGTCTTTAATTTCAAACTTATAAAAGATTCAAAAAAAGTCTGAGCATTTTGATTGTTTTAGTTCATCCTAGAATAATTGTCCATCAATGAAATATTGATGTATCAACTGAAAAGACAAGAAAGGAATCCAAAAAAAAAAAAAAATACAAAATTAAAGTAATTTCCTCTGTTTTCTCTCACAAGAAATTTGAAACTCAGGTCAGTTGCAAATAAACAATATGCAACACAACATATGCTGACTAGTGCATTTGTAAAATACACATATTAATCACAATTTTATCAATCATGCTGGAAATATCCATATTTTATCTGAAAGAGTAATAAAAACATATTTTACCTCCCTGATATTCAAAGGTATTGGGTACTACATAGATCAAAATAATAAATTGAACCTGCCAGCCATCAAGAAATCCAATATCTAACCAAAAAAAAGAAAATGAAATCCAATATCACTATGATTTGATATTTTTCACTACCTAAGATTCAAACTAAGTGAACTTTGACTAATGTTTTAAAACAAATTCACCTTTTTACAACAAGAATTGCAACAGACGATACTTTTTAAATAAGAAATCACTATAATGTATCCAAAAAGCTAAACTTCAACTTTTGAAATTGAATAATATTATATATTTGGCCCCTAAAAATAGTCAAACTAATTAGGATTATTAACCAATACCAAACAAATTGGGACATATATAGGAGAACGTTGAAGAAACAGAAAGGCAATATAAAAATTTAGCTTTCATAGTTTCCAAATTAATTTAACATGTATGCATTGATAATGAAAATGTTACGTATATTACATTTTATATATCCAAAAATAGAATTATTCATTTTATCAATGTATATAAGCTAAATTATTTCCAAATGAGAAGCTAGATACATAATTGAAGTAATGAAGACATATTTATTGAAAGCTTATCGTTGTTGCTTCTTTTTGGAGCCTAAGGGTAAGAGAGTGACCCAAACCAAAGTTTCCATTAACATAAGACTTCCTCGACCGAGACCTCTCTTTTTCTTAAATCCAACAGCACAAACTGATTTATCAGAGTGATCAAGATAAGGTTTTGAGTTTTTCCTTAAAATATAATTAAAAGGAAATGGAATATTATATTGTTGCGGTTATTGGAAAATGGTGTTTGGGGATCAACAGTACGAGTTGAGTTATTCTTGTTGGTGGGGTTGATCACATGTTGTTGTTGGTAGGGTTAGGGTGTTTGGGATGGAGGTGTTGCCACTGTTTCGTGGCCAGGTGGGGGTGGTGGGGTAGTAGAAATTGGGGTGGGTGGTGTGCTAGTGGTGATTCTTAGGAATCCACGATACATAAAAGAATTTATAATAAAAGATATTGTTTTCACTATCGTTCTACTAAAACCCTTTGTAGAGTGGAAAGAAAACAAAGGAGAAAGGTAAAAAGAGGAGAGAAGAGAATATTTACAAATTGTAGGGTTTTATTGATAACTTTATATTTAAGTCATTATTTAACCATGGATTCAAAATTATATTTTGAAAATTTATCTTCAAATGAGGTATTGATTCCTGGTCAGAATCATAACCAATCAAAAGTTGTTAAATGTTCAAAACAACAAGACTATCCCCATCACAAGAAATTTCATGTGCTTGATGACAAACATAAACCAATCAAAATGAGAGAAAGGGTTTGGTTACACCTAGACTGCATAATCCTAAAATTATAAATGGAAAAAGAATTAAAATATACCCCAAAAGTATTTAAGCTAGTGTTTGACCTATATGTTTTGAATTAAAAACTTGCAGTTGTCTTTATTTATTTAAATATAATGTGTTGAGAGTTATGTGATTGTATTTGAAACTAAAAGCTCTTTTCCTATAACACCATATCATGGGGTGTATTTGAATATAGCTCCGCAAGTTTTATGATTATTGAGATTCACTTATTGAGTTTTAAAGTATTCACACTTTATTTATTCATACCGCAATTGATTAATGAATAAAGATTTGTCTTTTGGTTCCCTAATTGGATTAGTACAAGTGTTATCATGACTAGGGTGACTTTGGGGTCATTAAAAAAAAACATAATGATGGTGGAAAATTATATTTTTCTCATTTTTAATCCATGATTCAATGGGGGGGGGGGGAGGAATCAAATTAATATCCTATTGTAATTTTTCTCAAAAGAAAGATCGAAGTAATCTTTTTTTGTCAGATTTTTAGGCTTGGTCAATATAATTTCAAATTTTTTCAATCTTGAACTAATTAGTATAGATGGAAATATTTACTATGTGCAAGCATGAATTATTAATTTAAATAATTAATTGATAGATTTTTTTTCTTTTTTATTGTATGTTCAATCTATTACAAAAGATGAAAGAGAAAAATAATACCAATAAGAAGAAGAATTTTGATGAATACAATGAAGGCAAATCTTAAAAGCACCAAGATGGACCTTTACAAGAAGATACTACCTAATAAACAAAAGCAAAAAGTTATACATGATACATATAATTGATGCTAGAAGTTAAATTTAAAATTTTGAAAGTATCAGTAATATTAATAATTTAGTAAAAAATAAATACTTAATTAATAATTTATAGACGGGTGCACAATGTAATTGGGACAACTAAAGATAACAAGGGGAGTAGTTTGAAACTTTTGTTGAAAGAGGGGGAACATGAAAACTACCATGTACAACAAGAAATACCAAATGACAAGAGGGAGTTGCTCAGATGGTAAGTTGATGCTTATCGTGACCAACGACACTAACCTACGGTATGAGTGTCTACGATCAACGATAGTATAGTAACCCAACTAAAGGTTGGGGTCGTGTCCCAAGGAAATGGTTTTGAGAATTGAAAAATTTAGCTCTAACTAGTTGTAGCTAAAGACATTAACGAACAAAAATATGGTAAATTAAAGTGGGTGACATGAAAGTGTCAAATATCAAATTTGGGGTTTTGTCACAATTAGTAAAAATAGCGAAAATTAACAAGAAAATCAAGTATGGGGAAATGTTCTTTGGGGTGTAACCGCAATACAAATTGAGATAAGTAGTTAGGTACATGCTTTTGAAAAGAAATTTGTAAGATAATAGTGACTAGGCTAAGCTTTAAATAGAAATAGGTTCCCTCTCGGGCAACTTACCCCATTTCAAATGTGTTCCTCTCGAACACTCATTTGCCGCATGAAGACCAGCCTACGCCTTACCCCACTCACTCTCTCGAGCTGAGTGTTAGGGTATGGGACTAGGGCTCACCCTCTCGGGCTGAACCTCATGTCGACCCACTCCTTAGGCCATCAGTCTAGTGGTCTTGGTTTCGTGACCTCCCTCTCGGGCAAGCCGAAAACACATGGTTGACTTTGTATTTGCAACTACAAACCCTTTAGATTAAACCACAACCACTAGGTGAAATCACCATTAAACTACATCTAATCTATCAGCAAGCAAGACCCAACAATAATATCAACACATATTTACTAAATCACATCCCAAGAATAGGAGTTATTAGCAAGAAATAACAAAATACACCTAAAATGATAGTAAAATCAAATGGGTATAAGAAATTAAACCTTGATTTAAGCAAAGGAAGAAGAATAGAGAAGACCCACTTCCAACTTGGGGAAGATGAAATCCTTCTCTCTTCAAGTCTCCCACAAAACCCTCTCCAAACTTGAGAGAAAAATATCAAAAAAGTACTATTCTATTCTGGAAATTAAAATAAAAGTTCAACTCCCAAAAAATTAATAACAAGTTTAGTATTTATAGACTTCAGAAAATAGTGCTGGCGGATCTTTCGGCAAAGTTAGTCGATGTCGCTGAATGACTCGGTGACTCGCCCTTCTTTTGATTCATAGCCGTTTTATGCTTGCCTTCAGCATCTTCACATTCTGGACCATTGGGCGGTATAGTACTGCTTCACGGAAATATTCGGCGAAGCGCCGACTGCTCCTTTTATCGCCTTCTTGATCCTTCTCATTCAGGGCTTTGCGTACTGGAACAAAGGGCGGAGTGAATCCCTTCGGCATATTGCCAAATGTGCTTAACGATGCTCAGGCTTTAGCTTCTTCGTTCTTTTCAGCCTTTTTGTTCCTTTTTGCGCCTAAGCGTCCATGCTTTCACTAAAACTTCAAATACCTGAAACTTAAGAGTTTTCATCAGATATTTAGACAAATAAGCATTCGAGGACACTATTCTTATCAAAATAAAGCCCTAAATGAGTCCAATTTGTGGACTTATCAACACCCCCAACTTAAAACCTTTTGCTTGTCCTCAAGCAAACTCAAGTTCAGCCATTCAAAAAGGGTGTCTCAAACAGTGCTACACAAGACTCAATCATGAACATACAAAACAAGACTCAAATTACTTATGCAAAGATCAACTGTGTACTCAAAGATTCAAGTTGTGACACACCATTACCAGAGATTCCCATGCTCGCAATACTTGCTACTTGTGCAAGTTCAAGCTCAACAAAAAGTATTTAAATGCCCTCACATGAAGAATGATTCCATATTCACACAGAGCCTAATTAATTCAAGATCTGGAATACCATGCAATGATCACACTCAAAAAGAGGAACACAATGTATGTTTTCACCCATAGGTTTGCCTTTATTTTCCAATCGACTTTCGATTCGGTTTACTCAAGATCGAAAAGGTCTTTCTAAGGCTTGTAATGGGGATGAGTGGAAAGGTATGGTCATTTAGGCTCAATGGCTCATTCCTCCTGGGATGTGATATTATCAAGGCATTCTCTTCTTTTCCTTTATCGATTATTTTTCTAGTGCTTCTAAGTCACCTTTTTATTCACCTTCATGGATTTCTTGGAAACCCAATTTCCTTCGTACTTTATTCCACAGTTTTTTTTTAATTGAAGGGGTTTCCACTTATGCAATACCATGGGTTAGGGGGGACTTTTTGTTGCACTTCTTGACTTCTCCTTTTCCTTTTTACCACACCCGCAACTTAGGCTTTTGGCGTAAGTTGGCTATTCACTAAATCACAAATTAAGAGGATTGTAGGTAGTGGGTCAAGTAAGGTCTAGGGTTCATCAAAGTTCTTCCAAAGAAAGGTAAGGCTCAAAGGGTGTTCAAAAGAGTTTCACACACTCACGGGTAGGCCACAAAAGAGGCATATGTCAAATTTGGCTCACACTCTTTAAAGTTGCCTAAGATCATTTCAAGAGGACACCTTTCTAAATCAATCCCACTAGCAGGGCAAATTCTAGGTTTATTCATGCATGGTTCAAAGCAAGCTAATCACACAAAGCATCGACACTTAATTCAAACAAGGCTACACACTTTCGCTAGTGTCCAACGGTCATTACAAGAGAATCAATTTGAGAAATGGCTAATCACAACGAGATGCAAAGAGTTCACATATTGTCTATGCAACTTCATTTGTTCTCGTTGTAGCCGCACATTCATGTTTGTTCGATTGAGAGCACTATTCAAGCCATCGGTATTGATTGAAACCAAGACTTGAATTTGTACAAGAACAGCCACTTTCAACACAAAAGGTGGCGAAAATTTTCAAAAAATGAAAAAAATTTGGGAGGGTCAAAATTATTTTTCAATTAAAAATAAAAGGAACCACAAGCTCAAAAATCCACAGAAAGTAGTGTAAACACGATTTAAGCTCACAACCCAATATATAAACAAAACCAGAGAGTCACAAAATCACAAAAGGTTGGCCTCACCCCACCACAAATAAAACATTTGTCCTCAAAAGTAAACAAAAATATCCAAAAGTGAAATAAAGTAAGACAGAGAGGGAGGTAAAGAGGGAGTCATGTCTACACAGTCGCTCCATCTGTCTGGGCATCAGTGCCCTGTGTAGTGCTCGAGATCTGGGCATCAGTACCCGGAGTCACCTCAGAAGGACCATCACACAACAATATGATATGGTCATTGCAAATGAGTACCAATTTTTCGAAAGTAAACTCGGGGTTCGGAAAATCAATCTTTATGCCGATTAAAGTATTTTGAAATGCTAGGCGGCAATGAATCCAACTCTGAGCACAAATCAACAACCAAAATACTTATGGAATGCAAAAATATTTAAAATACTAACTAGGTGCAAGATTTGGAAGAATAAAAGTGAAGTAAAGTGAAAGAGTTGGAAGTTTAAACCTTTGGCCTCTTAAGAAGCCATCCAGTTCTCACCCATTCGGCGACATTAGTCATGGTGGCCGATCCATTCAGCGACTCGCTGAGTGGATACTTACCTCGTCGAGTTTTACTGGACCTCCAGTTAAACTGGGGGTCCAAACGGCGGACTAGATCGCATTCACTGACCAGGTCGGCGATTCGCCAATAATATCCTGGGCAGGCCGAGTTTTACAGACTCCACTTTGAAGTCATCTTTAGTCCAACGGCGGTCTAAGTCAAGGTCGCCGACTTCTTCGGTGATGCGTCGACTGGACCTTTAGCTCACCAATTTGCACTTTTCACTCACTTTCCATACT
>NW_006239268.1:647248-661279 GCF_000226075.1 Solanum tuberosum | reverse complement strand
TTTAGTGGTATATATATATATATATATATATATATATATGTCCTCACTGAAATTTTATATTATTTATAGTACTTATGACATATATTATGGTGATAAGGACATGTACGATAGAGTCGAACTTATTTTTATTTATTTTGGTGATAAATGAATTGACACATCATAATAAAGGAGAAACTACTAAAATGTATATTATTTGCGGATGATATAATATTGTCGACAAGACATGTGATCGTGTTAACAATAGAGTCTAAAAGGTTTGTAGACAAATCCTAGAATTTAAAGGCTTCAGACTGAGTAAGACTAAATCAGAGTATATGGAGTGTAAGTTCAGTAATGCATCACACAAGGTAGATGAACTCATGCCATTAATAAGGTTGTAACGGACGTCCATGAAATATTTCGGCCAAAAATAAGTTGGGATCACGTATCACCAAAAATTAATAGACTATAGCACACGAAAATCGGTAAATTTAGTTTTTCTTGCTTTGGGGCTCGTTTGAACTTGAAAATGCATTTGTTTGCCCCTCGGGACCAACTCATGCATTAATAAGGTCGAAATGGACGTTCATGAAAAATTTCGGCCAAAAACAAGTCGGGGTCACGTATTAACAAAAATTTATGTACATAGCACACGAAAAATGGTAAATTCGGGTTTTCCCGCATTGGGGCTCTTTTGAACTTGAAAATACGTCTGTTATCCCCTCATGACCAACTGACTCCATAATAAATTTTGGTAAAAAATCAAGTCAGGATCATGTATCATAAAAAATCCATGAAGTATAGCACATGAAAAAATGGTAAATTATGTCTTTCCCGCATTGGGGATCTTTTGAACTTGAAAATGCGTTTGTTTTCCTCTCGGTACCAACTGACTCCATTAATAAGATTGTAACGGGTGTCCATAAAAATTACGGCAAAAAATAAGTCGGGATTATGTATCACCAAAAATCCATAAACTATAACACACGAAAAACGATAAATTCGGTCTTTCCCGCATTGGGGCTCTTTTGAACTGGAAAATGCGTCTGTTTTTTCCTCGTGACTAACTGACTCCATTAATAAGGTCGTAACAAACGTCCATAAAATTTTTGGCCAAAAACAAATCGAAATCACGTATCACCAAAAATCCATGGACTATAATACACGAAAAAATGGCAAATTTGGTCTTTCTCGCATTGAGGCTCTTTTGAACTTGAAAATGCGTCTGTTTGCCCCTCGGGACCAACTGACTCCATTAATAAGGTCGTAAGGGATGTCCATAAAAAAAATCGGTCAAAAACAAGTCGGAATCATGTATCACAAAAAATCCATGGACTATAGCACACGAAAAATGGTAAATTCGGTCTTTCCCGCATTGGGGCTCTTTTGAACTTGAAAATGCGACCGTTAGCCCCTCGTGACCAACTGACTCTATTAATAAGGCCGTAATGGACATCCATAAAAAAATTCGGCCAAAAACAAGTCAGGATCACGTATCACCAAAAATCCATGGACTATTGCACACGAAAAACTGTAAATTCAGTCTTTCCCGCATTGGGGGTCTTTTGAACTTGAAAATGCGTTTGTTTACCCCTCGGGATCAACTGACTCCATTAATAAGGTTGTAACGGACGTCCATAAAAAAATTCGGCCAAAAAACAAATCGGAATCACGTATCATTAAAAATCCATGGACTATAGTTCAATCACCAATTAGTATACAACAGTTTACACGCATTGAGCAAATAAAATGATCGTATCGCTCGCTTGCATATAACACTCTACACATATCGAGCCAACCAATATCATATTATAATACATGTGTGTACCATTTAACTATGGTTAAATGATTAGTATCGTATTCTAAAATTATATCGCTAACATAAAACTCTCTACATATACCGAGCGCCAAAAATCATGTTGCCATTATATATACAACACTCTAAACGCATGTGAACCAATCTCATACTTTAATACATTAGCTCAAACGTACAATCTATAATTAAGATTATAGAAAATTATAAAAATAAAAGATCTTCAATAATTGAGTTGTAATCAATCATTAATAACTTTTCTTCTTAAGGTCAAGGTTGCTTTAAGTGGGGTATATATCTAAAGCTTTTTTGCAATACTAAAAACAAATGGAATAAAAAGAAGAATTATTATTTCATATTCCTTAATATTGTAAACCCTACACTTACTTTTTACTATAGATATAAAGGAAATAATAATTAAAGTGAATTACAATCTACACGTACATTGTTTCACTTTTGCCTTTCCATAGATGAAAGTTTTAAAGCATTTTTTACCATTTATTAATAAATTTAGAAGTGGATTTAGAATATAAAGTTTATCACAATTTCAAATTAATATACAATAATAATGATTTTTCAAATTCAAGTGATTTTTTTAAAGAAAAAAAGTGATTTTCGATATTACTATTTAGAGGGAAATTCATGCAAATTAATTTTTCACGATTTTGAAACTCACATTGTTTGTTTAGGACAAGTAATATATGGAAAATTGAAGGATTTTTCAAGAAAAAGTGTGAGAATATTTTGGAAAGTCATTTGTGAAAATTTAAGTACACTTATTTATATTTAAAAAGGGGAACAAGATTTTGATAAAGAAAAAGATATACTCACTTAATGAGCATAAAAAGGACTACTATATATAACATCCTTTTATTCTTTTCTTTGTCTTTTTCTTGTTATTTTTTATTTCCTATGGTTTACATTCTTTTAGCTCCTTTACCAATAATTCCTCTAATCTTTTCCTTTCCAATATCTTTATTTGTTGGGAAAGTGTAAAGCATTTGCCAATGCCTAGGATGCAATAGGCATTCCTCCTCCAACAATAAATTTGGGTCGGATCGGATCGGATCGGATCGGATCGGATTGGGTTCAGGTTGAGGTTTGTGGTTAGGGTTAGGATTTGGATCTCAGATAATGATCGAGAGTCAAGATTAGGAATTAATTTTTGGTCGGGGTCGAAATTTGAATATCGAGTTGGATATCTATTTTGAAATGGTCAGATTAAAGAAAAGTTTTGAAAATATATTTTCTTAATTTGTCTAGATAAATCATTTTCATTAAATTATAGGAAAATAAGTTAATCTGAAAAATATTTTTAGAATATTTTAGTCAACAAGAAATATTTATATTTCATTCTCATTTTCTTCTAACTGCTCAACTTACACTACAAGAAAACTGTGAATAACATGGGGATTTTCCTGGGAATTAGTATGAAAATTTGCAGGAAAATAAGTTTTCTGCGAATTTTCATACTAATCCCCAGAAAAATCCCCATGTAATTCACACTTTTTTTGTAGTGTTAGTAGAGTATTAATTGGTGATATAGTAAACGTTTAAGAAAGAGATACTATATGCCGTTAAATTAAGGATTTAAGTTATATACATTAATCATGTAAACTTATTTATGTCATTAGTGAATTTTAACATGTGACATCAGGTTAGTTAATTATTATCATTTTATTAAATTACCAATTTACTTAACATAAAGTCTTGCCTGTAATTATCCTCACTATAAATAGAATAGAATTAGTTATGAATTTCATCATTAAATTAACGATATAAATATAATAGCTAATAATTTTATTTGAGAATGTGTCATTGCTAATTCATTTCTAAATATTATTAGAGATAAATTTTATTGTTTATCTATAAAATCTGCTATCACAAATTCTTATTTTTTCTCGATTAGTGCATAAAACTTAAACGTTTATACGAGAACTCTTATGATCAAGCTCTTAAGTATCCATCTTAAGAGGTACAAAGATTTTAGAATACAACAATAATATATTAAGTATAACTTCATAAGTAAAATTAAAAAAAAAAAAAAAAAAAAAAAAGATGTACACAAAT
This sequence comes from Solanum tuberosum, assembly GCF_000226075.1. NCBI lineage: Eukaryota > Viridiplantae > Streptophyta > Magnoliopsida > Solanales > Solanaceae > Solanum > Solanum tuberosum. The sequence continues at coordinate 657,417 of NW_006239268.1, read as the reverse complement.
TTTATCAGAGACTATTTATCAAGAAAAAAAATATTAGAAGCCAAACATATAAATTGGTAGTATATTTTTTTTTTTGTTAAATATAAATGCCCCATACAATTACCAAGGGAAAGATAAATTTTTTTCTCTAGGTACTATTTTTACAAGAGTAGCAAATTAAGAAATGGATAATAAAATTCTCTTATATATAGTGAGTAGTGACTAATATTTCTCCTAAAAAAAAATCTAAAATCAAGTACTCTTTTTTCTCTCCCAATTTTTATGGGGAAAAAAAACAAAAGGAACAATTTAATAATGTAAATATTTGATTTGGAAATCAAAACAAGAATATTATATAAGTGGAAAAAGGAAAGTGCACTTTTTTCCCCTCCCTTCTCTTTTTTCTTGCTTTATCTTGTCTCCTTGCCTTTTTTTCCATCACTTTTTTCCTTTTTTTTTCTTTTTTCTTTTAACTAATGATTTCAAAATGAGTACAACTTTTTGTTCCATGCAAAAACTTTAATATATATTTGTTTCATTTTTTTATTTATTACTATGAAATATTAGGAATTCCTAAAGTAAAATCCAAATTAAGCTTCTTTGGACTTGCTTGTGTTATGCTTGATGAACTCACTTCTGTTGATATTCCTTCATAGCTTGTGCATTTTGCTTCCATGTTTTTCTGTTTTTCAAAAACAAAATAATAATAATAATAATTAATATATTACTAAGGAAGAATAATAATTAAGTAGAAATAAGAAAAATGTGTGTAAATAAAGCTAAGCTAAGGAATCAAAAGGACAGATTGAGGAATATATACTGATGTTGTGTGTATGTACAACTATCCAAAAATTCTACCCTATCTATGTATATATTAGATGCAATGACGGAGCTAGAATTTTCAAAGAAAAGGTTTAAAACATGAAAAAGTTAACATACAATTAGACGTTAAAGAAGATTCAACATTTACTATATATACATAGAAATAATTTTAATCATATATGCAATGTAATCTCAACATATGAATCCCTCTACTCTACTTAGCTCCGCCCCTAATTAGAGGCATGCATATTATGCATAAATTGTTACAAAAAGACAAGAATTAACGATGAACAACTTATGTGTTTATACAGTAAAATTTGTTGCTAATCAGATTAAATTAAGGACGGATTATCAAAAGTCTACTTTATAGTCAAGGCAACAAACTATAGATATCAACAATTTCATAGCTAGTACTTTTCGAATTCACATTGAAAATTAGTTGGTTTGACCCTAGATCATATATATTGCGCATCATGTCTCATAAATTGGAACTAATTAATAAGTAATTTTCAAATCTTCCATATTAATCTCTGAACATAAGCAAAAATATGCACATTGCATAAGCATGAAGTAGGATCTACAACAATATATTCAGTGTAATTTCATAAGTGTATAGTTTGAAAAGGGAGGTTTAGACACAGTCTTATCCTTATCTTGCATCGATGGAAAGACTGTTTCTGATAGACTCTAGCTTAAGTAAAGCATGAGTAACATCTACGATGACATATATGCAGTATAATCTTTCAAGTGGAATCTAGTGAAGATGGTATATACACAGTCTTAGATATATAGTTGTTTATGATGGATCCTCGACTCGAGCAAGGACATAATGGTAAATGCACATAGAAACTTTGTAATAATTTAGAATAATATAATATTATAGTACCTCTAAAGAAGGTAAATTTCCTGGATAATCTCCTAGTTTGCCATGCAGCTGCCAACTTTCCCTGCTACATAATCACAAATAAAGATAGAATATTTTTCTATCATCAGTGGAGGCCATGCATGCAGAAGAAAAAAGTGAAACTAAGAAAACAGAAAGCCAATCTTTTAGTAGTACTATGTCACATATTATTTTTATAGTACTCATGCTTCTTTTTTCTTTTTTTATCTTTTTCTTGTCTTTCCATCTTTTTATTATGATATTACTATCCCAACTTTTTTGCACCAAATTAAAGAATTTTACATATATATATATATATATGGGGGCCATCTTCTTACTATAGCTAGTGTTAGCTTTGACACTAAGTTTCCTAGTAAGGGATCTAGTTTCAAATATCTTATTGTATTGTAGTGACAGAGTCAAAAATTTATTTAATAAAAATATTTTATTAAAAAATGTTACACCTATTTTTTTTTAACATTTATATGGGGGCTATCTTCTTAACTTTGACACTTAAGTTTCCTAGTATAGGGGTCTAGTTTCAAATGTCTTATCAGTAATGGCGGAGAATTTATCTAACAAAAGCATTCAAATAAGATTGCACATAAAAAAAAAATTAAAGTAATATTGTGTTTGGCTAAAATTCAAGTGCTTTTCAAAAAAAACCAAAGTAATGTTTTTCAGATTCTAGAAAATAACTTATGCTACTACTAAAAAATATACTTCACATTAATGAACCATCATTAATGGACATTACATATATATATGACACGATCAATACAACTTATTCTACTACTAAGAATACTTCAAGTTGGACTAAACACATCAACTTTTTAAAATAAACACTTTTGACTTTTCGAAAACGAGTCAAACAGTAAGCTAATCATCCTGTCATTAATTAGTTCTATGGATTAAATCAAGCATAAATGGACTTCATTAATATATAATAATTGAGTTGCATATATATAAATGTTTACCTTGAAGAGTTACTCCAAAGTCCACCATAATCTTTCTCTTGATTATACATATTTTGTCTACCTTGTTGAACTGATAATTCAGACTTGTTTGAATTTTTAATTTCAAGTACTAAATCATCAGAATTATCCCCAGATGATACAGTATCAAACACCTCTGATTGTCCTAAACATGTTCACAAGGTAAAAAAAATAAATCAATTTTTCTTCATAAACAAAAAATATTTTAAAGCATATTGTATACTTTTATTATCTAATTTACTCTTAAAAATACCTTATAATAATGAACAATCATTCATAAACTATTTTTTTTTACCTGAAGAAGCTGCTCCTGCTGCTGATTTATCAGTTGTTTTTACAGTTCGATACATCTGCAAGGAATTATTTTTACACTATCAGATCATTTGAATATAAGTTTTAATATTTAAAACGTAACCACATAAGCATGATCTGGCCTATTTATATAAATGTTGAATTTCTTTAATGAAAATTTTGATTTTGTCTCTGACTATAGTAATACGGAGACACATTATACATAAGTGGACTAGTATATGGCTACAAAATACTTGTATTAATATATATGATGAAGAAAAATATATATACTCAATAATCTTACTCTCTTTGGTCTATTTTAAGTGTTTTTTGAAACACTCTTTAAGAAAATCAATTAATTAATAGTGCTAATTATTAGAAGTTACTTGACAAAATTACCCTCTAAATCCTCTTTTTGAAAGTTGAATAAAATCATTTGTAGAGCAAGAACAATCAATTCTATATGAATTGCCAGATATTAATTTCTTCAAAGTTCATTCAATCTTCCTTGCTATTCTGATCTTCCAAACATTGCGGTATCTTATGATATGTGATTAAGGACTGTTGTTATTATACAACTTTACCCTTTTTAAAAAAAAAGAAGAAGACAATGTTTGGCTCAATGAAAGGGAGGGAAGACCCCCCCCCCCCCCCACACCCCTCGGGTCATAATGTCTCTTCTTCTTAGTATAATTTGGATTTTTTCTCTTCACGCCGCCCCCCTTCCTACTCTTCTTTCTAATACAATTCAAATTATTATTACTTGTAGCTTTCTTTGTTTGGTTACCATATTATTTTGTTGTTGTTATTGATTTTTATTTTTTTTTAAATCGAGAAATCCGTCTGTGACCCGCCATTTGGATCAATCACAGCCTTCTAAACTCGGTGGATAATGGTCCCGCCCCTCTACCCTTCTCCACTTAAATACCGGGCTTTGCTTTGCATGGTGTGGGGCTTGAACCTGCGACCTAAGCCACAAATGCTCCACCTTTTACCACTCAAGCTAGGCCTTGGGGGCTTGTTGTTATGATTTTTTTTCTATTATTTCCTACATAACTTCTTCATTACCATATTTCCTTTTCCAAATCTTCTTCGTAATGCTTTACTTGAGTCTAGGGTCTGTCAGAAACATATGACTATTCTTTTCAGATCTCACTTATGAAATTAAAACCGAGTATATTATTATATTGTTATTGTATCCCTCAAACCAAACAAGGCCTTATACTTTTGCAGTGTTATTATTGATGAATCATTAAGATATGAATCCTATTTCTCTCTCTCCTCCTTTTTCTTCTACTACAAATACAATGGTACTACATGAATTAATATATGGTTCATTCTCCTATGGGAAAAAGCTGCATTTTATAATAGGCTTGCAGAACCATCAGATCTACTAAGTAGAAAAAAAGAAGTTCTCAGTATTTGAGACAAACTCAAAAAAAAAAAAAAGAGGCATTGGAATTTGAAATTTGTGGGAATTTATATCCTTTATGATAATATATGCTACTATTGTCCAAAGTATAGTACTAAAGAAACAATAGCCTTTTGTGAAGACTCCAAAAAGATAATTTTACTCAGTCTATTGAACTTAGCATTGGAAAAAACACATGCTAATGAAATTCCAAGAAGACTCCAAAAGAAACTTATTTGGACAAATGAAAGAACTATGATGTACAAAGTATCTCATATTGATGTAGGGTTCGAGAAAGAACCGTACTCTAAGGGATATGATATTGACAGTTTACTCTAATATAAATATTAGTAATTACTTTCACGATTCAGGCTCATAACCTGTATTTGGACAAATGAAAGAAACAAATAACAATATGATGCACAAAACATCTCGTATTCATGTAGAATTTGAGGAAGAGTCGCAGTCTAAAGGATGTGATACTGACAATTTACTCAAATACAAATATTAACAATTACTTCCACGACTCAGACCCATGACCTATATTATTTGGACAAATAAAAGAAAGAGAAAAAAATAATTAACCCCCCCCCCCTCCCCCTTAAATAAAAGATTTTACCTGTAAATGGGATTTAACATGAGCCAAAGTGAGATCTTTCACATCCATAAGCTCAAGAACTGACTTTGGTGTTGCTCCTACATTCCCCAAGAAAAAAAAAACAATGAAGCATTGTTAATTAAGCTCAAAATATATAGATTTTTTCAGTAAGTTTAATTTTTATACACAAATAATATATAAATAAATTTGCACTATTAATTAAATTACCTAAAAGATAACTATATGAAAATAACCGTTCATAAAAACTGAAATTAGTAATCTGAAAAATAAGTTATGCTATAGTAGAAAGACCAAAAATATTATCGGTGTATATGAATTAAATCCCATTTTAATTCAAAGAATTTTTACATTGTCGGTGTGCAATTTAACCGCTCATATCAAATCATTACTCTATTTTTCAGGTTATCATATCAGGCACTATCAACACAAAAAACATATATAAACAGTAAAAGCTTATTCACACCTGATATTTACACTGAACTAAACATTACCTGACTTGATGTAAACAGCTGATGCGAATAAGTATTTACCGAACATAGTGAAAAAAAAGAAAAAGAAGTACTTAAGCAAGTAGCCTACTTTCATGTCCACCCAAGAGTTCAACAGCATGAACAAAACGAGCATGAAGGGTACTTGTCCATCTCATCCTTGGAGCTCTCATACTCCTTTTAGTTGGAAATCTTGAAAAAAATCTTGATCTCATTAGTCCATTTTGATGATGATTATGGGATTGATGAAAGTGGCTATTTGATGAAGAAATATGGTTAATATTATTATAATTATTAAAAGAACTAGGAGAAGATTGTATAGGTAATGTATTAGTTGAAGAATTTTGATGATTATTGTAAAGTGGAACTCCACTTATAGGTCTAAACAAACCAAGATTATGATGATGAGGTATAAAAGGGTTATTAATGAAATTTGTGTTATTTTGGAAATATTGGCTAGAAGGGTAATTAGGTTCTTGATGATTAATTATACTACTAGGTCTTGGTATATTTGATGATAAAGATAGGTCAAAACAAGAAGTGTTGTTAATATTAATATTATGGGGTTTTCTTGATTCCAAAGCTCTTTTCCAAAAACTCAAATCTATATTATTCTCTTCTTGATTAGTAGTAGTATTTGGAGGGCTAATTTGTAGGGATAAATCTGGTTGTGGTGGGAATAACTCCATGTTTTTTTTTCTAAGAAGAAATAAGCGCGATCGAGTAAAATTAGTAACCTAAAAAATAAGACAGATTGTTTATGAAAAAGTACTCATTATTGTGTTTGTAAGTAGGTTATAAAAAGGATTAGTAGCTTGTTTGAGGAAGTTTTGAATTAATTGTTGAGATGAAAAAAGGGATATGTAGATAATAGAGAAAAATTTGGGATTTTCTTGAAATGGGGTTTTGATGATGATAAACAATTGAAGAGGAAATTGAACAAGTTGTTGGGATTTGAGTTTGAGAGAGAAAAAAAGAAGAAGAAAACAAGAAATGGCAATAGGTGTATGAAGTGAATGGCTTGTTTCTTTTGTGTGAAGTATATGTGAGAAAATGACACTTGAGGTGGGGGTGGGGTGGGGTGGGGGTGGGGGATTTGATTCTTCTATGAACATGGAGATGAAAAGGAAGAAGAAAAAAAAGAGGAGGAAAAGAAAAAGGAAAAGTAAGTGAGTTTTGTGACTTTGGTTAAATTCCTTTTTACTCTTTTCCACTTTTATACTTTTTGGTTTTGAACCAAAGTATTCTTTTGGTAAAGAAAAGGAACACTTTAGTGTAAGCTTTTATGTATGCATTTCTCCCACACATGTATATATATACACTAATAATAATAACATATTTAATGTAATTACATAAATAAAATCTGAGAAGATTAGTGTGTATGCAAACCTTACCTCTAAGTATCTTAAGGGATAAAAAGACTGTTTTCAATAGACATTCAGCTCAAGAGAAAACATATGAAAGAAAATCAAAAAAGGAAATAACATATATGTGTGTGCCAAAATATTACAGAAAGCATGACAAAATATTTTGGAAAAAAAAAATGAACAGTAACTACAATACAACAGTGTGATAATCAAAGTATAAAACAATGGATTGTAGCAAAAATCAAAGGACAAAAACCTATATGAGAAATACTACGAAACTTATAAAAGAATAAGTAAGATATATAACGTTTTATTGCCTACTAACCTTTAATCATAATCCATAAAATTTCAAAAACTTATTTTAAACATGTTTTTTTGTCTTTAATGGGTTAATATAAGGGAGCAAAATTTATTTTTAATATATCGGTAAATAACTTGTAGCTAATAATTCTTTTTATAACAATACCTCGCTAATTTTTATTTAATAAAGAATTAGAATGAATTTTTACTATTTAGTGATATAAATTGTTATCGTCTTTTTTGTTCCATGAATGTGGATGAGACATATGAATATAGATTTGATAATTATGTAAAAAGAACCACATTTTAATTGGAATAACACGTCATGATATATGTGACAAAAACAAAAGTGGTATAAACTTTGATTATTCCTCAAATATATACAAATAATAATCCAGAACCTTTTTTTTTATTTTTATAATGATGGTGTTTAGATTAATTTGCACGTACGTTAATGATTCTATCGATATCAATTATCATTTATCAGTATAAATACTAAGTAACATTGACGCTAAATTTGGACCGTAAAAGTATTTTTAATGTTTTTATTTCTATTGAGATTTGAATTTAATTTAATTTTATTTACAATTTTCACAGATCGATAACCGATAGGAATAGAAACTTAACCACATCGAATACTTACATCAAATCATATTAAATCATTATAGTAAAGTCACAAATTAAGGTAACAATTTGTGTTAATTAATTATGATTTAGTGATAAGAATGTCGTATGTGAATATAAGCAAATAGTGAAAAATATTTCACCAATACCCCATCTTAATTATGTCTAAATTTCACTTTGAAGTTTTACAAACTTTCTATTTATAAAGGGTATTTTCTTAATTGAAAATATTGATGTTTAAGACTAAAGCAATATTTAAAATGTCTATTAGTGTTCTTTAAGCTATAGATTAATTTGAAGTAATTAAAAAAATAAAGCAAAGATTTTATTTCCCCTTCTTCATCCTTAGAAAGACAAAATAGTAAACGTAAACGTAACAAGAATTAATAATTATTGCAATGACTATTTATTTGGTGCTTCACTAATGGTCCATTATATTAACTAGATTTAAATGACTGGTCCTATTACAATTCAATTTACAAAGAAAAAAAAAATTAAAGTCTGAATCAATCGTTTTCCCGCAATAAAAATATTAAATTAAATTATTTCTATTAATTAATTAGAAAAAACTTGAATTACAATGGATAAAGAACTAATCTTAATTAAGTGATGTCCAATGGCGGATTTAGAGAGGGTTTCGTGGGTTAGTCTAGTTGAATTTGTTGATTTCGGCGCGAACAATATATATATATATATTATTATTTTTTTATTTTTTTATTTTTTAAAAAAAAACACATTCAAAATTTATGCATATTGCAAAGGTCATGTTTATTCTAGATTTACTGACTTTGGATCTTGAATTCGTGTTTCTTTTGAATGTCATATATTATTTGCAAGTTGAGATAATCAACAATAGGTGCATGTCTTATCTAGGGCGGAAGGGGTTTATTTGTACCCATTTTGCTAAAAGAATATTACACGAATATTTAAAGTCATTTTTTTATTTTTAATGTTGGTATTGTGTTATTACGAGCAATGATTTGTTGATACAAGAAAGAAGTTTTGTAAAAACAACGAAAAAAATGGTTTAGATACTCAATGAGGCTTATAATTTGGATCGTGTTACAAATGCTTTGACTAAACCTATTGATGGTAGAGGTGAGATTTCAGTTTCTGAATTTAAATTAATGAATTTGTCATGCTGAGCATTATTTCACATCATTCCATATATGAGCTTTTTCAAATAGGACTTTCGTTGAACTCTATAACATGTGATCAGTGAGAATTAATTATTAAAGACAAATATATCAATAAAATAACTATTGCCTCGAATATAATTCTCAATCAACAAGGTTAAAATATACATATCAAAGAGGGATTGATAATCTAATCAACAGAATAAATATCTAATATAGAGGGATTATGACTTAAGACATTAATAAAGCTAAAATAACTTTTTTTTAAAAATCAATTAACATATTTTAAAATACATGAAATTAAAAAATACGATGCAAAATATAAAATGATAAGAATATATTTTTAGGCAAATAGATAAGATAGTGAAAAGCTTTAAAGTCCTTTCAATCTTTAATTCTAAGTGTGTGTATATGATAGTGAAAAGCATGGATAAGACACCTTTAAATTTATACATAGTAGAATGATTAACTTTTTGAGTCCAAACCCCAATATATAATCATGGCTAAAGTTCAATCATATAATATAGGAAGAAATAGTAATTAGGGTCAAATTTAGAATATGAATTATGGATTTAATTGAATTAAATAAATTTGATCTAAATTTTAGATTTTTCATAAAAGATATCATTAAATATATAAATATTATTATATCCAAATTTACTATGAGTAAAATTTCAAAAAACAATAACTTCAACTCTTAATTAAGCTTCCAAAAATTATTGTGCTGAAATCTCAATTTTCACAAGTGATATTCTATTATTGTATCTTAAATTTAAATCATAGAAGTTTAAACTAAAGATCATAATTATTTCTAATTACAAGAACTGAAAAATGACGATTTGTGAAATTTTTCCATATCATAGTGAAAGTTCTTTAATTATTGATAAACTTGTGTTTTCATGTACACTACACTATAAGAGATTTTTCATTTAGCAACAATATTTAATATCATAAAAAATATTTAGTGTAAATTGAGTTAATGTCAAAATGCATTCAAAATTGTTAAAGTTTTTAGCGATATTTATAAAAATACTTATGTCATATTATTATCATTAAATAATCGTCGCAAAATTCTTCATTTATTGTAACGATATATGATAAAAGACTTATCAATATCCGATATTTTACTTTATCATACTTAATTTTATAAAAAATTATATTTTGTTATTGATTAAATTGACATAAATATCGATCGCAGATAAAAAAATTAAATATACATTTACCCTTAATCCCCCCCCCCCCCCCCCTTTCTCT
>NW_006239268.1:609241-647137 GCF_000226075.1 Solanum tuberosum | reverse complement strand
AACCCCCCCCCCCCCCCTCCTTTTTTTTTCTTCCTCATTTAACGGACGGTCAAACTCTCAACCAACATCCTTTATGAGGCATCAATATTGAAGCCCTCAAAGTCCAATTTTCAATAGGCCATACTATTTGGACCTTTTTATTTTATTTTCCCATATTAGATTAAAAATTACTTTTCGGTTCAATTTTATTATTTTATATTTTTCTAATTTATTACTCCTTCTGTCCCTAATTACTTGTCCACTTTTGAATTGGCACACATATTAAGAAATCAATAATTGACATAATGAGTTTACCATTTTACCCCTATTAATTATGAAGTGGATGAATTAAAAACTTAATATTTTTAAAAAGTTCTACATTTTCAAAGTAATTAATTGAGGATATAATAGGTTAAATGACTTATAATCCCTCGATCCAAAAGTAAATATCACTTTAGTAAATTGTGTCAAGTTAAAAATTAATAAGTATGATATGTAGTTTACCAAATCGTCCTTATTTAATATATGTCTCTTGAAATTGATCACTATATAAAATAAAAAAAAGAATATAAAGGTACAGTTGAAAATATATAGTACTATTAATTTTTGTGTTGACCTTATTTTGGGACAAAGAGAGTAATAACTAAGCATGATATTGTAACATCTTTATTTTACTTATTATTTTTTAAAAAAATATTTCATATCAAATATGAACTAATAAATATGCACAAAAGGGATAAATAAGAGAAGAAAGTACAAGTAGCTTGTTTTATACCAAAGATACTGAAAAATAAAATAAAAATTCCACCATATGTATTCTTGTAAAAATTGAATTTGTATCCATAAAATAATGGCTATTTCTTAGAGATAAAATATGCATTTATTTGTCTTTTATGATTTTTGCACGCCATTTTAAAAAAAAATATCTATAACCATATACATAACAAATTAATACTTTAGATAGGAGGAAGTACAAAATATTAAAAATAATAAAATTATAGTATTTCCAAATGACCCATAAGTGAACGGGTTATACCCTTTAATTATGTGCATTTCAAAATGGATATTTCCTTGAGGAAAGGAAAAAATATGCTAATGAAAACAATAGTGCAATGGGGGATATATAATGGGGAACTTATTTTTTATATTCCACTCGGTATTTGATATATTCTCATATAAAAAATTAATTAAATTTGAATTCGTATATTGCCGGGTTCATTTTTAGAGATAGTGCTCTCAACATAATTATTTTCATTTCTAAAGGCTCAAATCTGAGACATATAATTAAGTGTGGAGGAATTTCAATTATCTCACTACAACTCATATTAGTAACGAAGATATTGTTAATGAGGGCAAAAGTGTAAGAGAGGAGTTAGAATGTCTAGGACAAACAAAATTATATTTTTTTCCAATCATATTCTATATTTAAAATTTATTTACTCGATCGATTAATTCAAATTAATGCCGAATAGATCCACTAAGGAGGGAAACCATTTCCTCTTAAAGAAGTTATCTATTCTCATAATTCGAACATGTTTGCAAAAAGTGATTATATCCTACCATAATAATATTTTTTTCTCCCTATGTATTTAAATGATTCAATATATATACACACAAACATTATAATAAAAGTTTATATCATCGATATATTTTAACATGTTGCACTAGTAGAAACTAGATAACAACCTATCTCATTTTTTTGGTCTCTAAATCTCACTTTTTACGGTCACTAAGTATATAATAATATATAGAGTGTTATTTCATTAATGTGGTATAAAAAGATAAAATATACGTAGATCTTATTCTATTTTTATGAGGCAAAAAAAATGTTTTCGATTGATAAATCTGTAACTCATGTTTTACTTGTAATTTCAAGGGAAAATATTGATTTCAATTCTCAAATTTATAAATTAAAAAAAAATCAGTTTTTTTGTAGCAAAATTGTTTAATGTTACAATTTGGAATTTCTAGAGTTCCTAACAGCATAGGAAGCAACGTACAGACAAAGATTAAGAAAATTTAATAAATTAACTTATGTGTTAATCTATTTATTAATTAAAGATATTTAATTTTATATCATGGAAGCGATCAATACGGTAAAAAAAATATATTTAGAAGACTGACAACATTGGTTTTTGCTGCAAATGGATTAATTGTAATATAATTTTTATACTATATAGTTTAGAGTAATTGGGATTAATGTCAACCATTCCTTGGTAATGAGAATAATATTCATATATTCCTAATTTTTAGGGATTTATGAAAGGAAGCATCCAAGTTTGTTTGATATCAAGAGTTGTTTTATTTTATTTAATTATATATATTGATAATATAAAAACAAATATAATGTGTTTGAATCATGTACAACTAATTCTCGATTGATATATTATTTTTTATCAAGGTAGAATTATGTTATGTGTGTCTTCAACCCCTTTTCGAGCTCTTATAAAATCAAATACAAGTTTAAATATATATAATGTATAAATAACTAATACATTATAGCAGACAAAGTTGAAAATCTTTTTGCTAGACATATAAAGCGTAAAAATATTACTAGTGAAAATTGTAATCAATCCCTACCCTCCTCCTCGGATACTAGTCGCAGACCGCAGTCATGCTCTGTCACTCTCTTGTACTAATGCATATTAAGATATAGTATATTACATCATTTTGTACCAAAAAGAAAAACAAATATCTATAGTATTTGTTGGGATTTAAGTCCATGATACATATTGCTCATTCTGGGCTTAAAAAATTTGTCTTTCGGGTTATGCCACATAGAGTCCCAAAAAAATGTATGTGTATCATGTAAAATTTGAGTTATATCTTATAAAGCTTTTTTACCTTTTTCTTTTATTTCCAATATAAAATCTACTTAAAATGTTATGTACACACCATTTTCAGTAGCTTATTAGCTTAAAAATCTACCGTTCTTAATTAATGAACGATCCTCATCCGTCACATTATGAATTTATGATCCCTACATAACTTATTTTTTAATCAAAGGACCCCCTCAATGTATAGAAATAAAATCCTTCCTTTTTTCATGCTAATTCTCAGTTTCCCAATACATTGTGTATAGATTATGGTAGAGACACAAGAAGGAATCTTACATTAATACTGTTATTGTTTCAATGTACAAGCAATAATATCATATTATAAATGTCATTTTTATTAAAATCATAAGATCCGTTTATTCCTCACAAAAATAATAAAAAGATTAGAATATACAGCAAGTAACAAGTATGTACTCAAACACAAGTGACGTTTTAAATAATTTATTATTTTATAAGAAGTTATATCACATAATTTATTTGTTTATAATACTGTTCAGATTAGTTTGCATGCACCTTGTTTGAAACTTTTTTTTTTAATCACAATTCATGCTTTGGCACAATAGACTATATAAATTTATCTCTTGAGCTACATCAGTATCAAGCCAAAAAGTGTGTATACCATGTGAATTTATGTTATACCTTATAATTAAAGCTCTTTATTTTCTTCTCTCATTTCGATGTAAAATTTTGTAAGGTGTTATGTACATACCTACGTCTAAACCTTGTCAACTTAGAAGTCCGTCAGTCCTTCTATATGACCTCCCCCCTCACGACCTGTCCTCTGTCATGGTCGTCTGATGCCTTGAGTTCAATTATTTGTTATGTTACACTTACACATCTGCCGAATAATTCTTTTCATCAAAACTTAAACAGGTCAATAAGAAGAAAAAAAAAACTAATACACTTTCTTATTATAAGGATTTGAATCTTGATCTCTCATAATTTTTAACCCATGTCATTTGACCGGCCACTAGGTGGTTATCATACAAGTATATAGTTTGATTTTCGATGTTTTTTATATTAAAGTTTTTATGAATTTTCAGAAAAAACGCTGACAAGACCCATATATGGTGCAAATGTCTAGTGAATTTAACTTTCTTTGAACTCATTCTATTTCTTAAAATTAAAGTTATATAATAAGAATTTGTTTGGAGTTAAGGTCACGTGAGAGTGTTAATTGAAACATGGAGAATTAATGTAAAGATTGAAATATATATTTTGAGCAAAAAAGGGTGCATGTTAGTGTAATAAATGTTCGTATTTGGTATGGAGAAAAATATTTTTTATAAAAATATCATTTTGAAAAATAAATTATTAATAATTTACTTTTTTTTTTATATTTAATAGGTAAACAAAAAGTATTATTTCAATATTATTTATATATAATATAGAAGAATACTATGGGATAAGTTGGTGAAACTTGTTTTCATAATTTTACTAGAAAAAATATTTTTTTAGAAAATATTTTTCAAAACGATTTAACCAACCATTTATGAAAGAATTAAAAAATAATTTTTCTATTCCAAAAACACCCTTAATTAACCAAAAATGTAAATCACAAGAAAGCTATAAGAGTTGAAGTCACGTGAGAGTGGAATAATTTGAGCAATAAAAGGGCGTGGGATGTTAGTGTAATTAATAATTAACCAAAAATTAATTATTTGATTGTACGATTTATTCTTCAAATGTACCTGATTTTTAATTTTTATTCTTAGTAATCTAATGTATATCTAGTGAAGCATAAATTCTTTATTAACGTGAGGTAGAATTTGTAAAATATTATAATACAAAATATAAACTTAATAAGGGCAAAATGCAAACGACCCAAAATTAATGTATTGTATTACTACAATATGCTATATTTTGCACACTCTTTAAATACTCTAAAATACACTGATTGAGTTAATGTCATTATATTTAGAGTTGTTAAATTTTTTAGCGACATTTATATACAATGATGGTAATAAATACTCATACTATATTATTATCATTAAATTTAATGTAACGATAATTATATTATTACGTTAAATAATTACCACTTAATCCATTATTTGTTATAGTATTGCCTCGTACAATGTTCATGTCTTCCGTTTTTTTTTAAAATCCTAATCAACAAAATGAAAATTCAAATAGTCAATCAACTGAGCTACAAAGATTCGTCTCCATGTCCCTGTCTTCACTTGAAGATATATGAAAGTAATTAAATCACAAGAATAATTTTATTTCTTTTTTTTTTCAAAGAAAAAAAAAATCAAACTACCGACAAAAAAATTAGATGTCATTATCTCTAGGTGACAAGGTTTGTCATTAATAAATAAACCAATGGGTCAACATGTTTTGCTTTACCTTTGAGCCACAAAATGGCACTAAATTTAAACATTTGGACCCAATTTCAAGAATTAATACTAGTACTAGAATTTTGATTGAAGTCCTAATGAAATGTCACTATTTTGTGTTCTTTCATTTTCACTCATTATTCAATCATATAATAGTATATGATAACAATTAGGAGTTGTCAAAGAATATTGTGTGATGAAATAGACCAAAAAGAAATTATATAGATTCGTCTAGGTATTTTCAACCAATGAGTTTTTTCATTCATTTTCCTCGATGCTTTCATATAGATTTATTCAAATCGTTTCAATGAATTTCAATCATGTCAATTAACATTTATGTGTGATATACATAAATGATATCTAACGAATTAGGCTTCTCATTCACTTTTCAGGTCGACTTTAACTATGAATTTTCACTTGGAGTTGAAGTCGACTTGGAAAAGGTCATTGCTTATGTATATTGTGTATATTACTGCATACCACACGCCTATTTGGACATATATCTACAAATATACATGATATGACGGATATACAAATTTCCCTTTTGAAGAATTGTAAATGAGATTTTATCTCATACAAAGTAGCATATCCTCAAGAATTCCAAGAATTAGTAAACATGGGACCAAACTCGTATAATTTTACTAATAAAATACACAGCTTAATAACAGGGGAAGACCCGAATAGTGGATTGGTAGATATATATATATATATATATATATATATACACTTTATTGAAATAAGCGGTCGGATTTCCCTTTTGAGAATTGTATATGCGATTTTAATTGTTTTTTTAAAAAACACCAAAATATTAGTTGCAACAAATGTAGAATAAATTTTTTAAAATTTATTCATTTCTGATTCCACATTTATGGCGATAATATTAAAATTTCAATTTGGCACAGTTGTCTTAATTACTTTTATTTTGATAATTATGAGCTTCTTGAATTCTCTTTTTGCCTATTTCTTTCAAATTTTGGACCACTTGGACAATTACTATTGAATTTGGATTGAAAATTTGGAGTTAAGTTTAGAATTTTATGTATTTACACTATAGATCATGCAATTATGTTCATAGTGTTCTCAATTGTACTTTATAATTTATTCATAGAGTTTTACATGTTTAAAATGCCAATGAACTTTAATTTTTGCAATGTTTCCAAAGTCATGAAAGATTATTTTATGACATGTACAATTTAGCTCGATGAGAGTTTAATACATCGTGAGTAATTACATGCTCATTCAAAATTTGATCGTGATACCATTATATAGGAACATTTTTCATTTTTTATAGGATTATTTATGTTTTTATGTGTGTACTCAAAACCTTTATATATACTTTCATTTGAAAAAATAATCATATAAATTGCATGAATAACTTTAAGGGGAGCATCCAATTATAACCTTAGACTTAGCCTTATAAGTTGCAACACATTTTCAAAAGGACTTATAGTTACCTCACAAAGTGGATATCTTTATTATGAGATCAAATCTTTTTTCAGAAAAAAATTTCTGATTTTTATTCCTTTTGTTTCACATTTAGGGTGTGTTTGGTACCTAGGAAAATATTTTTCTTCAAAAATAATGTTTAGAAAAATAAGTGAGTTTATTATTTACTTTTTTATGTATAAGCAAATAATATTATCCTAAAAGCATTCGTATATAATTTACACAAATATCATGGAAGGTGGGGTGGGGTGATAGGAATAAGAGAGAAGATGAAGTGTGCATATGTCGGAGGATGGAAAGAACACAATCAACATGAAATTCAACTTCAACTTGTTACAATTTCTGAAATTCACAAGTTGAATTCCGA
This sequence comes from Solanum tuberosum, assembly GCF_000226075.1. Taxonomy (NCBI): domain Eukaryota; kingdom Viridiplantae; phylum Streptophyta; class Magnoliopsida; order Solanales; family Solanaceae; genus Solanum; species Solanum tuberosum. The sequence goes on along the minus strand of NW_006239268.1, from coordinate 640,172 downwards.
GTTTTTTTAAAAAATTCGAAAAAACTTTAAATACTTATTTTCACATTTTTCATTCATATTCTCTTACAAAAATTTAATATTTTTCGAAGAGTATTTATATCCAACACAACTTTTAGATTCCAGAAAGGTGAAAAAGGAAAAGGGATGTCAAGAATTGACAACTTAAGAAGATGTTGTAATATAGTGATAAGATTTTAACAAAAAAAATTGCAAGGAATATATAGAGGGGCATATTTTCTCATTGACACATATTTTTGACTTACTTTATCGTATCGTATCATATCATATCATGTGTTTCATAATCTTTTGAGTTTTGTAATGCATATTTGTATTGGCTTGTTCTTCATTATTACTCCATATGTCTCAATTTATGTAACATAATTTAAATTTTGAGAATCAAATAGTTTAATTTTAATTGTGAATTCAGATATGAAACATTCAAATTTTTTAAACAAAAATAATAATAATAATAATATATATATATATATATATATAAAAGAAAAAAAATTACAATCAAAGACAGACTTGTTTGAATTTGAAATTTAGAAGATGTCATATAAATTGAGACGTACGAACCAGTTAACAGTAAAAATGATAGGTTATGTAAGAATCACTCCATTTTTATCTTCGAGAAAGGTCTTTGCTACATAGCGATTTATCCTCTGCCCCAAAAAGGTGAAACTTTTATAAGCTTAGATTAATCAGGATTCAAAACTAATATCGAACATCGAGTAAAATGAATTAATTGTTCCCCTAAGTTTTAATACATGGAAAGGGGCAACAATTGGATGAGATATATAAAAGTCCATTTCTTTGCATTATATTCTATTATTCGAATGCCTTTGTGGTGACTATGAAAAGTTCTTATCAAAATTGTAAAGAATAAGTAACATAAATCCTTCTCAAAATATTCCCCTATTCTACTTGAGGATTTGAAACACTATATATCCAAGAATGAATGATGCAAAGTGATCCTTTCCTAACAAGCAAAAATGAAATATTCTCAAAAAAGACTTGCCCATATATGAAGGGGAGTCTTTGAGCAACAAATTAAAAGGTTGTCTTCAATTCGTACGAGCTATAGGATTACAGGTATGAGCCACGAAATCAGTTATTAATATTTCTATTAGAATAGACTATCTATAACAGTGTTGCTTTTTTTTGGATTTTACGTGATCACGAGATGCTTTGTGTTGCCCATTTAAATAAAAGAAGAAGAAAAGTTAGAACATTTTCCTTAATCAAACCAACAAAACATGACTTAAAGTAGTAAGTTTCCTTTCTTTATTAGGTCCTTTTATTTGACTTTGGATTAGGTATAGGATCCTTATTATAATTAGACTAGCAAAAGGCCCCAATAAATTGTAGACATATTGAATCTTTCTAAAGACTTTAAGAAGTGAACCTCATAGAAAATGCCCTACATATATTCTTTATTATCATTGCCCACTTTAAAAAATGTATTTATCCTGGAGAGAAAAAAAAGAATTTCCTTCCATTAATAAAATTATTTAGCAAATTTCTTGACCGGTCGCTCAAGAGACTGACGTTTGTTCTCTTCCTCTGTGCATCTCAGTGATGGACTTAACATAAGCTTTTTTTATCCTTCTCTTACCGGGATATCTATTATATCAAGATTATTATTTTTGAGTCCACTAAAAGCTCATTTATGACACGTTTAACCCGTTCAAAGGCCTTTTATAAGACTTGGACTAAAATCCTCGAAGAAGAGGGATGTGCCTGCTTCTGATACCACGTAAAGAAAATAGACCTTAAATGTTATTTAACCTAAAAAATAGCTCATAAATTAAGAATCGTCTAAGATTAAGTACGGAGACAACAACACCTTCTATTTAGTTGATCAATGTGGAACACTTTAACAACTCAATATGGGAAGACAATGTTTAGCCTAATAGAAATAGCTACTTATTTTGAACCCAAGGAAAAAAAAACATTTTTTTAAAAGTTGCCCAAAATAAAAAAAGTTAATTTTTCATTCGATGTTGGGTATTTGTCTTGGGGCTCGAGTAATCTAAGATTCGTTCCAAAAGGTCTCTTCTTTAGGGTAAAGCAAATACATTTTTTCCCAAAGATTGTGTTGTGAAGCTTGTTTAACCAAAAATGCAACTCAATATCATTCAGTAGAGTATATCAGTAAAATTAATACATGCATTAGCTCTATGATTAATAATACTTTGTTTGGTACATTGTTTATGCTATGTATATATTTTATTGTGTATTTTGGTGTAATGTTATGTATAACATGATAAAGACCAATTGCCCTCAAACCCCTTTTTAAATCTCTTCTATCACAAATGTAGAGAATATCTTTGTAAATAAATATTTTTATATGTACACCGCTTTTAATATATCAAGGCCAAACCCATCGCTGGCCCCTTAAACTTGGCACAATCTTTCACTTAGACACCTCAATTGAAGGATGTTCACTTTAGACACCTCATATAGGGTTTCGTAATGTCATTTTGACACTTTTTTTTCAATAAGCAAAAATATATAATGTGTGTGCGTTACACTCGCGAGTGACCTGTAAAGTGTCCAATAAAATAAGGACATTTGTCATTTTCCCCCAAAATAATTCTTAAACAATGAATTTTGATCTAACCAAAAAGATAACAAGTGAATTGATGACACGTGGCATTTTCCCCAAATAATTACAAAAGGAAAACTTAATCACTTCTAAAAAGAAGTGTTTTGCAGAATACCAAACCACCCCTGACCCCTATCCCCCACCCCCTGCCCGCCAACACCAATCGTCTTCTCCACGAAAATCAAATCCACCCCTACCCATTCGTCTTCTCCGCCATATCCGAGCTTTCTCTATTCTTTAAAGATTCAAAATATATTAAATCCTCTTCCCTATAAAATAAGTATTCGATGGAATTTGAATGATTTGAGTGAAAAATAATTCCTATTCTATATCTGTAGTGGAGTAAAACCAGAAAATTGAGGAAATTAGGACCAAACAAAATGAAGAAATATATCTTCAATATCATCATTGGAAACTTAAGTGCAGGTGCCGTTTCCCATGGAGAGTTAGAGACTAATTAGAGCATAAAATACAAAATGGAATCTAAGAAAGAGATAAAAAGGAATTTTTGAGAGAATTAGACCTAACAGGAATCTGAGGGTTAAACTATCAAGCAACAAAATTGTTTGTATTAATTTCAATCATGATTTTGAACCACATAATTTAAACGAGTCCTGATTTAAAAACAAATAATAAACTAATTTGACTATTAAATTTAAATCAGTGAGATATATATTTAACTCTAAAATTTCTGTCAACACTTTTCACCATGGAAGGAGTTTAAATTTATGAAAATGGTAGTTGAAAATAGGACAAGACAAAAAAGAAATTAAAAAAAAAGGCTAAATAAAGCTCTAACGCGCTGGTAGTGAGTGTTATACACTCATTATGCCATGTCAGCGAAAAGTGTCAAAATGACACAACAAACTCCTACTTAAAGTGTTCAAAATAAACAAAGCTTACTTGAGGTGTCTAAGTGAAAGTTAGTGCCAAGTTTGAGGGGCTGCCGATGGGTTCACCCATATATCAAATCAAATAATGCAAAAAAAAGTATGTAATACAAGCATAACTAGTACACTCTATTTAACATTATTTTTATACACTACCAAACGATAACATGTTCTAGTTTCTATCCTAATGAATCACCTAGGTTCAAGAAATCAACTAACAACCAAAAAAAAAAAAAGGCGACAATGAACCTATTGTATTTGGAAACTTATTAGTTCAAATCTACTATTTGTTGCCATTTTAATAAATTTTCCCAAATAAAAGTATCGAATTCAGATAAATTCAATTTCTGCATGCTACATCCACCACCAATCAATATATATACAAGACAGATCGACACTATAATTTGATAATGTATATAAGTTCATGTCATCAATTTAAGCCACCAATTTTGTTAAGCCACCCTTGACAGTTTACCCACAACTATGGAGAGCCTTTCATAAAAGTTCAAAAGGTCAATTCTTGAGTAGAATCTATTGAAGGACTTGGGACTTGACTCCGACCTGGAACCCGACTCCCAACTTCCTGAGACCTAACTCCCGACTCGAGACCCGGTGAGCACTAACATGATGTCATTTAGATTTTGCCTATTTTCACCAGTAGTCATTACAAAAACAATACCCATTCCTAAAATGATGAAACCTGTTCCTGTCCCTCATTATTATCTCTCTTTTATAGACATTTGATATGAACTTCATGAATGTATGACAATCATCACATGTCCTGAGATTCTTCACAACCCGAATTATCCTTCCGGGTTGCATCGTCATAAGTCCAAACGCAACAGCAATTCTCTCACTGTGATATCGAACCACACTCTCCTTCTCTTCATCCTCAACGTCATGTAGCACCGTAGTTGTATCTGGTTCATATCCATGAGCCTGTACTTCCTTCACAATCTTATCCAAGAACACGTTAATTTGAGTGCGTGAAGTATCTCCAGCTACAAATTCATATACAATGTTTTCAACCTCGATTGAACTGCATCCAGGCGTTTTACGCACACCCCTCTTGATCATTAACTTCCTACATTGATCAACTTCAGTCCATCGGTTTAAAGATGCATAGAGGTTGGACAAGAAGACGTAGTTTCCTCCATCGTGTGGATCCAAACTTAGAAGATTATCGGTCACTTGCTCCCCTAGCTTTGCATCCTTGTGCTTGTGACAAGCTCGGAGCAGCCCACCCCAGACAACTGCATTGGGCTTCATTGGCATGCTCTTTATAAGTTCAAGTGCTTCTTGAAGGCATCCTGATCGACCTAAAAGGTCGATCATGCAGCCATAATGTTCAATTCCGGGCTCAATGCCATAAACGATCTTCATCTCTGAAAAATAGCTTCTCCCAACGGAAACCAATCCAGAATGGCTACACGAACATAGAAGCCCTACGAAAGTCACACCGTCTGGTTTTATCCCTTCTCTTTCCATTGCAATGAAAGCATCTACAGCTTCCTTCCCATACCCATGCATTCCTAGTCCAATGATGACGGAATTCCAGCAAAAGATATTTCTATCATGCAAGCCATGGAAGACTTGTATAGCAGCTTCTACATTCCCACATTTGAAGTACATATCTATAAGCGCGTTACCCAAGATAAAATCGATCATGATTTTCTTCGTTCTAATATAACCATGAATCCATTCACCCATATCTAAAGCTCCTAAATGGGCACAAGCAGAAAGCAAGCTAACCATTGTCACCTCAGTTGGTTTTACTTCTTCCCTTAGCATACGTTGAAACAAATTTATGGCTCTAACAAATTCGCCACATTGAACATATCCTGCAATCATCGTATTCCAAGTCACAACGTTTTTCATGAACTCCATCTCAACAAACAATTCATCCGCCTTGACCATTTGCTCCGACTTACAATATCCATCAATCATTGCATTCCATGAAACCACATCTTTCATTGGATTTCGATCAAAGATCAATCGAGCATTATGAACTTCACTTGATTTGCAGTAGCAGGTAATTAACGAATTCCAAGAAGCCGAATTCCTCTGAGACATATTCTCAAACAGCTGTTTCGCCTCCTCAACACAACCATACCTACTGAAAGCTGAAATCATAGCATTAGTAGCAATAACATCTCTCTCGGGCATTTCGACAAACACTTTCCTTGCAGACCCTAAATCCCCAACTTTTGCATAAAAATCAAGCAACCCAGTTAGCAAAATTACATCAAATTCAAAACCCATTTTCACAATCTGGGAATGAAACGATTTCCCTAAATGGGTTCCATTTCGATTAGCACAAGAACGTAAAATCAAAGAAAAGGTGACTCTGTTTGGAAAGAAGTTGGTGTCACAACTCCTGATCAACCCTTCGTACAAATCCAAAAATTCTTTGAAATTTTCATGTTGTAAGGAAACACGAATCATTGAATTCAATAATGAAGATGGATTATTGTGTCTGGGAAATTGTTGCAAAACAAGTTGTTTTAATTGTTTGAAAGAAAATCTCTTTTTGGGTGGTAAATACAGAGAATTCATGAACATGAACAAAAACAACTCTCAGTAAAATGTATCAAAATATACTTTAATCTTATTGCATATATACCCTGTAAAATATTGAAATTAAAACAAAGGGAGCACAACACGATTGGTTTCTAAGATCACTTCTCAGAACCAAAATGACTAGTTTCATTTCCAACTGAATCAAAACTAATACTCATCTATATTTCCAACAATCTGAATTCTTTCTGTTTGTTTTCGTTTCCCATCTGTTTTGTACTGAAACCCAACTAATTCTAATCCATGTTGAATAGAGGCCTATTCAGAGGTAGCATTAAACAACCCCATCCACAATTTAACTTCCTACCTTGTTCCAATATGGACAGCCGGACCATTGCAAAGGACCTTCCAAATCCACATATCATAAATTTAAACTCAACAATTGCTTATGTTAAACCCAACCTCCTATTAAATTATAGGTTGTGGCCTAAACTGACAAGTGGAGTATGAATTTTAAGCCTATAACCACATCATTTTGGCACGCCAAAATTCAACACACCAATTTGACACCCCTACTCAAACATATCATCCACCATCATTCTTAACGAATCAAGTCTGTCCACAAAACCAACGGAAGACTGATGAACTACTGCAACGAAGATTTAAACATGTATACTACATCCACAGCTGCATATAAAAAAAATGGCATAAAAAACACCATGTGTACATAAGATTGCATATAACCACAATTCTTAATACATTGTCACAACTGTAGCAAGCAAATTCAGGATGAACTATGTATAACCAACTTTATGCATCAGAGTTACCCGCTAGATATAGAAGACACTGTAACATGGAGGCTGCAACTCCGTAGGCACTTACTTCAGCGACCAAATCTGGAAGTTCTGGACGGGTGAAAACTAAACTCTCATCATATTTCTCCAGAGTATAAAGCTACCTCATATCACATATTCAAGTAAAAAGTAATAGATACGTCCAACTATTCAGTTCCTATAGCTAAGCAAAAACAGTTATTCATAAAAGCAACAAAATAAAAGAGACACCATCACTCCAGGCAGATACTCTCCTGTTCTTGCTTGACAGTGACCATTTCCATTGATTTAGGTGGTACCTGCCAAAGAGCACCAAAGAAAATTTTCAAAACATACCCGGTGTAGTCCCACACAAGTGGGGATCACAAGAAAAGTTTTAAAAAGAAAGAACAACGAAACAGAAAACTCCACCAAGTAACATGCCCAGCTCGCCAAGTAAATTCTAAATTTCTAATCAATGAGAACAAAATATGCATAATTGCATAAAGATGAAACATTTAACTCCTTTCAACTTCAATGCACAGCGTAGAACTGAAATATGCACCACTATTAGGCACTTCACATGTTAGCTGAGGTCTTTATCCACGTGTATTGCGGATAACTACTCATCATCCAAGGGCATGGAGTACCAGGACATAAAGGGTTTTTAATTCATAGATTCTTTCAGTATCCTGAATCTCAAATGATCACAATATAATATAATATTCACATCATCCAAAAATAACAATAGAATATCCAGCTATACTCGCCATATAAATTCAACCGCCTTTAACCAAGCCAGAACCATACACATTTTAAAACAACAAATTCACCGATGTATTATTGCTCCGTCTCTTCTATAAATATTTCCCACGTTTGACTTCTCCTCGTTTTAGTTCTCAAGCTTTTATTAGGAGAGGTAGCAATCCAATAAAATGACAAAAGTAACACAACACAAGAATATTATCATTTTAATTTTCAAAACAGACAGCTTATAGTTCTCAAATACTACATATACCAACACAAAAATCAAAATTTATCAGATCCCAAAATCGTATCTAGGAAATTCAACATTGACTAGATATTAGTGAATGGTGGCAAAAATCTAGATGTTTATGGTTGAAACAGGGTGATAGGAACACTGAATTCTTCCAGAAGATGCAGCCACATTGACAAGATAGAAGTGAATGCAAATATCAAGGAAGAACCAGAGTAAATGAAAAGAAATAATCGAGCTATATGAGAAACTTTATACCGAGACTGAGGAGAGAATGGATTGTGTCCTGGACTTTATATCTACATACATCATGCCATTGTTTCCAATACCTTTGGAAGTGGAGAAAATTGGACAAATTGAGGAGATTTCTTGTGTCAGGGCAGCAAAGAAGGCCAGCCTTTCAACTTGGTCAACTGGAACACTATAATTTTATTTTTAGTAACAGAAGTGGGGATTACGTATCAAACAAAATTGGTTTTGTTTTTATAACCGTTGTCCAGGCCCAGTTTGTGGCTCGTGCACATCTTCACTAATGACACAGGGCACCTACTACCTCCCACCAGACCAGCACATGTACAAGTAACTTTGTCCACCAAGACTTCGCTTACATGGAATCACAACCCACTTTATTGACCACTATTTTTTTTTATTTTTTTTTTGAGAAGGTAACAACTACTTCATTGACCACTATATCATATCTTGGTTATGTAAGTTCAATGTTTAAGGCTCAGGCAACGATATGGAGAAATGTTATAATGAATAGGCCAATAGGGGTGGCCTATAATGAAAGGCACACCAAAATGGAACTCCACATGGGCATGGTATATGGAGAAATAATAGGGCATCCTGGCCTTGGTTTTCACAGAGCATTAACATCAAAATTGTCAATAGAAGAAGAGTTCAATTTTGGCACACGCTCCATTAAAAAACCAATTCCCCTCTTGTTCAAGCATAGTGCAGGATATTAACAGTCTAGCACACAGGGCAGGGAAGGCAATGGTTGGAATTTAAAATTTTGAAGGTACTTCAATGATTGTGAGTGCTTAGAGTGGCAGAAATGTCTCAGTATCCTATCATCTTTCGAAGAGCCAAATAACCGAGGATAAGTTGGTACAGTAGGGGTAAACGAGTCTGTATGGAAGGGGCAGAAGAACGTTGTTTTTACTAGAAAGCAGGTGGGGATTCTAAAATCTAACAAAAGCAATGTTTTTTGAAGGAGTTGTGGTCCTCCATACTGAAAATTATATTACTGTATACTTCTGATGTCCTTTTAGTGGAAATTGGAATGGGCAAACAAGTGTTGAGCCCTTGCTACAGTTCATAGAATCTTTCATACAGCATAGAGAGGGTGCTCATCCCTTTATGCTACTAGCTCTTTTTCGATAGTACTTTTCTTCTCCCTTTTTTGTCATACAGCACTCTCTTAGTACTTCTAACATCAGAAATGCTTGCCACTTCCCAAAAAAACTGGAAGAGAGAAAAATGTTACGGAGCACCACTAAGAGTTGCATAGATTTAGATAAAGGATTGGGCAGGTAAAGAAAATGGAAATAAATCAAAACTCAACCCACAAGAGCTAGCTCATCAGGTGAAGATTGTCCAAGACAAATAAGGAGAAAGCATTCCATTCCCCCAACTAATATGGGTGCTCATCCCTTTATGATACTAGCTCTTTTTCGATAGTATTTTTCTTCTCCCTTTTTTGCCATACAGAACTCTCTTAGTACTACTAACATCAGAAGTGCTTGCCACTTCCCAAAAAAACTGGAAGAGAGAAAAATGTTACGGAGCACCACTAAGAGTTGCATAGATTTAGATAAAGGATTGGGCAGGTAAAGAAAATGGAAATAAATCAAAACTCAACCCACAAGAGCTAGCTCATCAGGTGAAGATTGTCCAAGACAAATAAGGAGAAAGCATTCCATTCCCCCAACTAATATGGGTGCTCATCCCTTTATGATACTAGCTCTTTTTCGATAGTATTTTTCTTCTCCCTTTTTTGCCATACAGAACTCTCTTAGTACTACTAACATCAGAAGTGCTTGCCACTTCCCAAAAAAACTGGAAGAGAGAAAAATGTTACGGAGCACCACTAAGAGTTGCATAGATTTAGATAAAGGATTGGGCAGGTAAAGAAAATAGAAATAAATCAAAACTTAACCCACAAGAGCTAGCTCATCAGGTGAAGATTGTCCAAGACAAATAAGGAGAAAGCATTCCATTTCCCCCAACCAATATGGGACACTTAAACATCACTCCTCCCCCCCCCACCCCACCCCCCGGCCGGACTAGTAGTATTTCACATCTTACTATAGCATAAAATCACACCCCTTTCTTGAATCAATGTATAACAATTATACCTCATAAAATTAAATAAATATACTCGCTGTTAAAATGGAAATATTGTGCAAGAGTTAGAGAGTAATTCGCTTACAGTAACGCAATAATTCACATGATTTATAGCATAAGTCATAACACCACATCAATTTAATAAATGGCTATTACAATCATTGTACCTCATTAACAGTTCCAAAATATAACTATACCTCATAAAATGTACAGACTCATCAACGTTAATTTGTTAAATCTATTTTATTGCTGATTGTCTAATGTTGTTAATATCAAATATTTGACAACATTCTTTTTAATATTTGTGATCATTTAAAGAAGTAACATTCACATAGAGAGTTTGGCTATAGTGAAGATGTTAAGAAGAAGATGTGCACCACTTACTATTACATTGTCAAGTAACTACACCCCTGTGGAGGGAAGGGCCCGGAACTGGTTGAAGTACATTGGGTCATGCCAAGAACAGTTAAGGAGGCAATATATAGCTGACCTTTCAGAATAATGAGGATCAAGAATGATTTTGTTTGTCACAAGGCATGGGATATAGTTCCACTATCAATTATGTAGGTTGTTTGGAGGGAGAGGAATAGGAGAGCGTCTGAGGAGATCGAGAACGATTTCGTACATGTTAGCAGTAGCCTCCAATCTCTAGTTTTTGGGGGATGTACCCATGAGGCACTTGTTTGTATAGATGATTGGTAGCCAGAGAGATACAAATTTTGGTATACTATTTGTATACGGGGATTTCCCTTCCATTAATAAAATTATTTAGCTTATAAAAAACTGAGGCAATAATAAATCTCACAAAAACCTAGGATTTTGTGGAAGCTGGTTAAGACTTGGACTAAGATCCTCAACATCAACCGATATTAGACATTGGTGTGAAACAACATAACATGAAGGCCTAACATTTGTGAACCGAAAAGAGGGACGGATCCGCCTCTGATAGCACGCAAAGAAAATAAACCTCAACCGTAACCCAACCCAAAAGCTAGCTCATAATTAAGGATTGTTCAAGTACGCAGACAACAACACCACCTTCCCTCAACGAATGTAAACACTTATCAACGCAATTTGGAAAGACAAAATGTGCAACGTTACAGAAATCGCTACTAGTTTGGACCCAAAGAAAGAACATTTTACCAAAGATTGTGTTGAAGCCTGTCTCTCTGACAAAAATGTAACTCAACAATTGGAAATCAACATAGAGAAAAAATCTTGGACATACGGGTATGATATTATGAATGAAGCATTGATAAGCTAGCTCAGTAGCACCTGTTTTCTTAGAAAAAAGCAAAGAGCATACCTGGCACTGAAGACTAGTTATAGTGGACCTTAACAAAGTGTCCCCTACGATCAACCTCAACTTTCGGACAAATTCATCCCTGTTTATCTTCTTGCCCTGCCAAATGCCATAATACACGAAGTCATGAACACGAGAGGAAAAATATCAAAGTAACAATTCAAGCTATCCAGCAACTATGACTTTTTTTTAGAAAAACAAGGCCTTCAACAGATGCAATTGTATATACCTTGAATAACTCATAATTGCTACAAACAAGGTTCATATCCTCTTGACGCACTTTCCTTGAAATTGCTGCAAACAACATGGGGAATGGCATCCAAGGGGACTTCGGAGTCCTCGAAGCCTTTTTTGAGGCCAAGCCTAGTGAATTCTGATAGCAATCACTTCCCTATAAAGGAACATAGAGTAATTGTTAGCTGAAAGGATCTCCACCAAATTAATGAGGAGCACTAAAATGAGTAAATGACTGTTGCTGAAGATGCAGAATTGTCATACTAGCACGGCATCCACTCCCTCTCCACAGTTTGGTTCAAAAGTCAGGCTCACTGGATGAGGCTGAGTAGTCCAAAATTTGAAGGGAAAAAAAAACACAAAAAACGATATGTCCCAAAACCTCACACTATAATATACCTATTCCTAACTACATAGCTGTCCGAGTTTTGGGAAGCTGCGTGTAGAAACTAACAACTTAAGTATCAGCTATTTTTGAAACCGAGTTCAAGATCTAAAGAAATGTACTACACCCTGCAGAAGACAAGTTTGAATATGTTGTCAGCTAAAAATAAGAGGTTTATATGCCTGTTTACTGAACTAACAATCATTCCAGCAGCTAATGCAGATGCTCAGTGGCAGCATTTATTCTGTGATTGCATGCGCAAAACACATTCTTAAGTACCCAAGGTAGCACTAAGGCAATGCCTATGGCATCAACTGTGTCCCCTAGGGAACTATCATGCAATTAAGAAATAGAAACCTCAGTGTTGTTTAGGAAGATGATTTGAGGTGCTAATATTTGCAAAATCATGTCCACTGCAGGATGAGAATTTCAGGCCTCAACACACACTCATCTTGCCGAGAAATTCATGGAGTGGTCTTGGAAGACCCCCTCTGTAGCTCGACTCCTCTCAACGTTGATAAAAAACCTTCTTTATTTTTAAATTGGTAAATGTGTATTCCTCAGCATTAAGGACATGCTGGACACCATCAAAAAGTGTTCATAAAAAACCTAGTTCTACTGCCTCATCTGCTAAACAATTTCACACTTGTTTCATATCCAAAAAACATCCTCCAATCTCCCATCTTTTGTTAAATGAAAACCAAAAAACAAAATCTGCCCAAGTCGACACACCTATAAATGTCAATAGACTCACCAAGACAGCAGGAAGTGTATCTGCCGGTAACTGATCCACAGGGCCCTGACAACTAGTGACAGCAGAGACATTTGGGCTCTTGTTTCCAACGAGATATCCTGTAAAGATAAACATGGTGAAGACAATTCAACTGCTATCTTACTTTGCAAGACTTAAGACAATATCTATCAAGTGTTCCTCAAATTTAAAATCCGAAAGAGATGGGCCCGTGATTTATTTGTACAACACCACACAGAAGATGAAAAGTACAGTGAAGGATGGCAGGACAAAAAAAGGAAGAAGAAACTGGATATATGCATCCAACATGTAGGCAGGTCTAAGTTGAATCAGGACCCTGAAAATAGAAGATCCCACAACTGATCAACATGATAAGTAGAGGAGAGGCCACAGACATGATCGCCTTCAAACTCTCAAAATCAAATTCTCTATTGATCAAATTTGCAATCCCTCCCAAAATTTTAAAAACATTTAGATTATGTCGCATTACCCCAGTTTCCAATCATCCACCACCCAACATATAGAGATTAACACATTAAGAATCAATCTTGACACAAAATTCAGTACAACATGAAGAAAAAGTAGTACATGAAAGAAAAAATACCATGGCGCTAAGGTTAATCCTAGTAAGTGTCTAAACAGGATTAACATGACACAGAATAACAAATACAAATGCCATAACACTAATGAACAATCAACTAAATAATTAGCAAAATTATATTTATTGTTTGTAATCCATATCCACTAATTTTATGAAATGGGCATGGACTTGATGATTTAAAAGTTGGAAAGGGGTTTGAATACTCAAATAAAGTTGGGATTATCTTTTGCTTCCTTTTCTGCAAAAATGAAAAATATGTCCCTCCTTTGGCAGCCTTTAAATTGTAGGATTATTTAAGAGACTGTTCATGAACATCTAACTCAAGTTTAACTAAGGGGAACAACTTTCTGTTGACAATTGAAAACAGTAACCATAGAAGGACTTAAATAGTCACCTTCAGAATCAGGAGAGAACTTGAAACTGACGACGTATTCTGGAAATATATGTGTACTCATATTCATAGTCCAGACTACATAACACTTCGGATTTTCAACGCTATCGACACCATTATCGAAATCCTCACTACTGGGATGGAACTGATTTGATCCAGGACAAACCAGTTCCATGTTTCCCATTATTACACGGCATAATATCATGTATTGTACACCATTTTCGTCAACATCAGAATACTTTGCACTGTAAAGAAGATGAAAGCAGCAACATCAATAAACTTCATAATGAGAACAAACAAATCGACAAAAAAAAATGTGATAATGGCACAGGTCAGCCACAGAAGGCCTAAATTTCAAAGCAACAAGGAGAAGCGACCAAATAAAACAAACTCCTTTAAGGATCAAAGAAAATCTTATCAAACATCACCAAGACAACTATAACAAGTGGAATGTCAAGACAAAACAATGACACAAAAGGCTAGCATGGAATACCGACTGTGTACATGAAATTCCTCTAAAACCCTATGAAATTACTTGAACACAGTTATATCAGCACATAACACAGGTCATTGTTTGCATCTTTTACAAGCCAGGTTTGTACAATTGACAAGCACCAAGGAATCAATTAAATGGATAGAATAATGTGGGAGATCATTAACACTGACCGGACCAAAACCAATCTAGTCTAGTATTAAAAACCGGAACACCAACAAGAAGAATCTTCTGTGAAAATTCAAACAAATAATCATTCAGGAAAATGGGCAGGTACCATACGAAAAGAAAAAACCAGAAACCAGTAACTGACAAACTTGATTGATATTCCTCTATTATTGATGATAAACACTAGGGAAATTATAAATTGACTAAACAAAAAATGAAATCAATAAGCTTAAGACTGCTCCTACTTTTCAGAATCTGTATCAGCATAGCATGTAAGGCAGAGGCATAAGATACAACAAGCATTCAGCCCGCTTTACCAGCAAAACTATACGGAAGTTTCAGACAACCCCCCCTCCCCTGAGGTTTATGAATGTTGTCACTACCCCACTATTTTAAGAAAAACATAGCTGACGTATCATTACACGTTCTACCAACCAAAAGAACTTATTTCTAAAATGCACCTGTAATGTCCTCCTTCAACTTTGTCCATATTGCACAAAAATTCAGTTTGACTGAAAATCAAAAAGTGGAAACAACACTACCTGATCTCACTACAATTAGCAGGGAAAAGATGAACACCAATGCCGTAACTGGAGTTGGATCTGGATGGATAATAATTAGCAAGCCCATACTTCATAATACTCGTAATCATTCCTTTAGAAGAAGGAAGCCAAGCATAACTAAGAAGAGCATCCCCACGATGCTTCCTCGTAATTTCCACCTGCTTTTGAAAGAGTTCCTTTCGAACTTCCATGAAAGTACTTGAAATACGTTGCAATTCAATTATATTTGCACTTGCAGCTGAACTGATACCCTTGAGGAACATCTCACTCACAGCTTCAGGGTCCATATGTTCCCACTTAGAGTCGTACCTGCCGACAGCATTTTCCACCATTTGATAATTTTCCACAGAGTTGTCCTTGGCTTTTGTATCTGATATTCTGACATGATTATCACCAACTTTTGCAATGCGATTTTTTGCTGCAGGTTCATGAAAAAAGTTCACTTGCTCAACATTAGCATTGGACTCTCCACTAGATTCCTTCAAACTTGATATATCTTCCCCATTAACTTCAATCTCCAGTCGCAACTCCAGATCATTGGATCCCTCTGTCTCAGAAGCCACATCTACGCAGTCATTGTCTTCACAGTGACAATGCTCATGCAGTTCATCGCAATAAGCAAAGACTTCTGGGAAAAAGCACTTGCCTGCTTCATCAATCCATGCAATAGGTTGCTGCATACCTGACTTCAGGTCCAACAGCACCATATGGAAGAAATCTAGCACATAGTTATTACCATTGAACACCACCTCCGTCGCAGATTTCTTTATCCGGAGATCTTGCTTAGCCATTGACACAATGTTCTCAGGGAAATCAGTCCATTGACTGTTCTGATAGTACATCAAACGTTGTGGAAGCCCACTTCTCCTAAAATTAAGATAGTATCTAAGTAGAGATTCTTTTTGGTGAAATTCGTAGCCACCACACCTGCTTCTTGATCCATTCAGCTTCGTCCGCTTTCCAAGCGGGCGGATTGATGAGTTCAGCAAGGGTCGAACTGGCAATATCATGTGGGTAGCCCCAGAGAGATGGGTCTCGCATCGAGCTTCCCGCTTTCTCTTCAAGTCAACAACAATGTTCCGGCTTCTATCCAATACCTTTTCGAATTTTGTTTCCATTTTTACCTACAGGATCAATCCCTATCCACTGGTTTAAAGCCAAAGGTTCAAAGATAACAGTTATATACAAACCGGCCTCAGTTTCGCCTCAGAGAGACCACATCCATGCCATTGATAAAAGTTGATAAACCTGAAAAAATCAAAGCAATAACCATTAGATAGCACATAAGATTGCATCCAACATAATTCATAACTAAATGAAACATAGTCCCTCCATCTAAATATGTCTAGCTTTTTCAAAGATCAACATGACAAATTTTCTAGTCAAACTGGATGTGGAGTTGTGGACAAATTAGCCTTCTGAAATTGATACAAGGAGATCTAGAAACTACAAATAACATATTACTGACCAAAAAACAGCATATGAAATATTACAAGCTATAAAGTTGCATAATAATTTGGAAAAAAAAAATGAAAGGAAGTTGGGTAAGATTACCAGTGATGAACTTTTCATAACATACCACGCCCAAAAATGCATCCAAGAGCAGTTCTCAATTGATCTCTTAATCGGCAATAAAAGCTAAAGAAACTAGCGCCCTTATTAACAATATAAACTCCACTGCACAATAAGTAAAACATATATTATTTCCAGATGATGTACAAAACGTTGATACAGAACACCTACAAAATCAGCAATTTAGAAATACCCTTTTTTACACCAGTTGGGAGAGAACATACCAACTTGTAGAGCGTGAATCATTTTGTTCGACAAGTTCCACAAGTAAATAACACAATTTACAACTTCATGAACAAAACAACCGGATCTCTCACCCTTACAGTTACACCATTAAAAGAAAGAGAGCTTTCAACTTAACAATAAGATGTCTCCACTCAAGAGTGGGTGTCACTCGGTTCTGTTCAGTTTTGTAGAAGTACGGTTTGGTTTTTCACAATTGTGGTTCACCCAAACCGAACTGAACGTACCAGTTTTTTGGTTTTGGGCCAGTCAAATTGGCCTTTTTTTCAGACAGCGACAAAAAAAGGTCCAGAAAATACTTTTATGAGAAAAGGATTTACTCCAAGTCAAATAGATCTTAGGTAATATATAGAAGCTTCTTTGTTCTCTCTTTCTCTTCATAGAAATTGCATAGCAATGACACGTAACTTCAAGGCAAATACAAAATACATTCACTTCAGTTTCTAGGGAAATCTTGATGAAGAAAACTAAGAATTTTGAGGCAATAAACCCCCCAAGAAACTAAAAGGTGAAAAACTACTTAATCTGTTTTTCTTATAAATTCATGACCTGATAGCTGTTTGAAGTTTGAAAATAAAGAAACTGAAATGAAAAACATGTACCAGATAAAATGCCAACTAATATGAAAATCAAACAAGCTTATGGACGACTTGAACGATCTACAAATAATCTTAACCCCACAACACAGAGAAATGACATGGTTTGTGGAAAGTGATTAAATTGACCATTGATTATTCTTTTTGAATGATTTAAGAGTTTAATATAATCTATCAGCATACACTGCAATTTCGCTAAAATAAAACACAAATTTGAGTGCTATGTTCGGTAAGTTTATCACCACAGCAAACGAACAGAACAGAAAATCAAATACACACATGATATAACCTTAGTAACTGGGAAGAGATTGAGAGACAACATAAGATTGTGGGTCACAATGATGGCTGAATGGTAAGGCACAGAGCAGGCGACCAGCAATAGCAACAGTTTTGACTTCTTTTTTTTTTTAAACGGGTAACATCAATAGCAATAGTTTGACTTGGACTTGGAGGTTTGGGCTTCTTCAGAATGAGATTCGGTTTTGGGTTATAAGGCAAAGCTAAGTACAATTAAGTAAGATGTAAAGGAGCACAAAAGTTCTTATAGAAAACTTCGGTTTGTCGGTAAAAAATTTAAACCGAACCAAAGAACCAAAATTATTAAAGTGAAAAAATACCAACTGCTAACTGACCCAAAAAAAAAAAAACTGGAAAGACATGTACCAACTTGAGCCGGGTGAAAGGAAACTTGCACATCCGATTTTAAAGGGGGGACAAAACTGAAAATTTCTGTTCGATCAATCTTTTTGCTTGTATGCCCACCCTATCCCCACTCACATGCACTACACATCGTTAATTTTTTAAAAACCTCTGACACATGCAATTCCTAATATTGAGAGTTCATTGGGAAAATGAAGTAAGAACTTCTGTTTTAGCGCACATAGGATTCATCTACGTGCTAAATGCCATTGACATGGAGTCTGGCATGTGATAAAAGAAATCAAACTTAAGTAATAAGATCCAGTAGGTATGCGCATCAAATATAATCTAACAAAATTGCCCAAAGTGTAAAATTGACACACCGAAAGATTCAACAGCAAAAAAGAAAACCCTCCAGACCTTCCAACCATTTTGAAGATATTAATACAGCAATGCCTCTACTCCCATGCGAACACATCAAGAAAATCAAAAAGAAAATCACAATCCCTTTTTTGATAGAATTCAAGCCAGCCTAGTGGTAGAACACAAAAATTAACCTTAGTGTGAAGAAAACAAATCAAGTAGACAGGGAAAAAGACATAATGATCATAATCTGATGGTGTGTATATGTATAATAGGTGGGGAAAAAAAACATAAAGAGGAAATGAGATAAGATTACCAGTGATGAACTAATCACAACAGCTCAAAAAATGCATCCAAGAGCAGCTCTCAACTGATCTCCTAATCAACAATAAAAGCTCAAGAAACTAACGCCACCAATGACATAAAACTCACTGCACGAATAAGTAAAAACTGATTTTTAATTCCAGATAACATATTAAAAAATCGCAAGTTACAGAACTTTTAAACAAATTCAGCAAATTGCAAGTACCCTGAATACTTCTATAATGCCAGTTAGGAGAGAATATAACCAATTTTGGCAACGTGAATCATCATTCACTAGTTTTTTTGATAAATTCTGTGTTCAATAACACAATTACAACTACATGACACGCTCAAGAACGTATACAAAAGAGCAGCTCTCAATTGATCTCCTAATCAACAATATAAACATAAATGACCTAACATACCTAATGATATCAAACACCACTACACGACAAGTAAAACAGATGTTATTTCCAGGTAACGTACAAAAAGATTCATAAGTTACAAGACATCTAAACAATTCAGCAAAAAAAAATGGTTTTTATGACTCTGGTGTCTGAGCCAACTTTCACGCCCCTCAGCTAATTCCACGAGATACCTACCACCTCCCACCAGCAACATGTACAAGGTAACTCTATCCACCAAGGCTAGGACACATGGGAAGAATCACCTAGTATTTTTTGTCACCCTTGGGAATTGAGCAATTTACAAATACAAGTTACCCTAATTTTTTCTTATTTCCAACGCCAATTAGATATTGTTCCAATTTCAGGAATGTGAATCATCATTCACCAGTTTTTTCGACAAATTCCACGTGTTCAATAACACAATTACAGCTACATGAACAAAATAAGATAGCTTCCACCATTACTACGATAAAACATGATATATTTAATATTTACTAACAAAATCAGTTTTTTCCTACAAATTCCAAGTGTTCAACAACACAATTAAAACTACATGAACAAAATAACAAAGCTTCCACTTACATCGCAATAAAACATGCTATATTTACCCAAAAAATACATCATATAGATTAAAATTCTCCTATTTCCAACGCCAGTTAGATATTCCAATTTCAGAAACGTCAATCACCAGTTTTATCAACAAAATCCAAGTGTTGACTAACACAACTACACCTTACATGAACAAAATAAGATAGCTTTCACCTTAAACAAAAAACAACATCCTATACACTAAAATCCACACACACACATATAATTAAGCAATATACATGATAATCTCTACACATACATTCGTATATATTAAATTAGCCATTAGATTACTTACATTAAAAAAAAACTGAAATTGTTACACAGATCAACGATCGATTACTACAAGGATCGATGAAGAGAAGTCGACGGATAATGATTTTTCAGCCTCCTCCTCCTTCTCCTGCAAGCAACGAGTGGTGGTGGTGGATGTCAAACCCTAAGTCGGCCCAAAAAAATTTACCAAGTCTTCTCCTCCTTGTATGCGCAGAGATCAAAGATATTTAGGTGGACGAAGATGCCCTCCAAGCTATCTAATGGACCGAGACCGACTATAATACTCTTGTTATTTTGCGTTTTAAAGAAGGGTAATGTCGGTAATAAGTCGGGCGCAATTAATCGGGCCCTTTAAGCCCGAATAACAGCCCGAACCCGGAGTTTGGCGGTTACTTTCACCGACTCAATGAATCTGCGTGTTGCTAAAAATAATTTCAATATGGGTCCCACGTGTTTTGTGTGTTCAAAATGATAAGACCGATGCTTATTCATCAATTATTATTATTCCCTTTTCGATCTCGATTTATGATACAGTTAAAATATCGAGAGTTGTTTATTTATTTTTTTGTACTGATTTTTAGTTTTTTATATTAAGTATATCATGTATATGTGTATACTAATTTAGTTTTAATTGGTTATTATATCTTAATTTTAGTTATGCACAAGTGATAAATACGTAAATGTATATACATTTGAATAAATAGATATATGTGTTTTACGTGTATTATATATGTAAGATATAAATTGTCCTATTAAACAAGCATATATATAAATTTAATTCTTTATTTATATACATCTAAAATTAAGGGATGCAGGTGTTAGTTATGATCAAATTCGAATAATAGCATATTTATATAGTATATAATATTTTTGGAGGGTATAAAAAAATTAACTCAAAGTTCGTACAATATTACATAAATAATACTGTGGATTGGAAAAGGGTAAATGGACTTTGAAAAACTAACACACCTATTGTATGAAAGATGTTTATGGTGGATTGAAAAAGAACAAATGGGCTTTGAAAAACCAACACACGAGTAATAAGAGAGATGTTTTCAATATTGTTAGTCTATTGATATGAAGAGATTATTCAGCATTTTTGCATGAAAGCGCCTCTTGTTTTGACTTTGTATGTCAAAATTAAATAAGAAAATAAATTCACACGAAATGTATAAGATCTACAAGTAAATATTTATGTTATTTGAAATATGATAAATAAACTATTCATAGCTTTTTCATTAGAAATAAATTTACGATGGAGATTTAGAGTCATTCTGATCGTCTTTTCAATATAACATCCTTCCAAGCGAATTACATTCCGTTTCAACGATTTAATAGAACTCATAAAAAGTTCAAAACATGCATCATATTTAGGCTTGCAATTTTTTCTTTAATTTGAAAATTATGAAAGAAAGATGATAACAATAAATTATAAAAGTCGATATATCAATCAATTCCTATTTATTCAACAATAAACTATAATTTGTCAAAATTTGAAGAATATTGATTTCCATTTCATTCATTATCCCTTTGTTTCGAGTCTCTATCATTTTTATAAAGTTACTTATTTTTTCATATATTTCAGAATTCAGATACAAAACTAATAAGTATTTCATAATAGGTAAGAATATTTTTTTCACTTTTTAATATTTATGCGAGGTGAGTGACTAGATTTTTTAGACACAATTTTGTAACTATTAACATGAAAATATTTTTATGAGATTTAAAATCTTGAACATAAGAAATATTACTTATCATAATATGTAATTATGATATTATAAAAATATTTATATCAAGGTGTACATTTATTTATTTTCTCATCTAAATTGGAGTCAAATGAAAATTCCTTAGTTAAAAATATGTGATTCATTATTTTAAGGTAAAATTAATTTTTTCTTTAAAATAAGTCAAAAGAGTAATATAAAATTTATGAAAAGTATAAGAAATTTGGAGGTGACGCCCACATAACGGATTGCTTGATTACCAAGCCATCATGTAGTTGGTAATTGGCTAATAAATTATGGATTTATTTGACAATTTCTTTTATGAATTTTCTTGATAATCACTCATGAGAAAATATTTCGAAACAAACTTCACTTCGTTTGAATTATTGTTACATATGAATTCATAATTTGTCTTATTATATTGTAGTGTGTTGTATCATATCATATTGTATTATTTTAAGAAATATAATGTTTTAATTGATTTATTTTAATTATTATATAATGCTATGCATCAATAATTTGAAGAATAAATCAACAAAAAAAGTAGGGTATAAGAAAGAATTGTAAAAAGTTACAATAAAGAATAACATAAAATTATTAAATAATAAGTAAAGACAAAATAAGGAGGAGGGAGGCAACAAAGTGAACACCAAATCGATTTCACAATCATATTCAAACTAAGTAACAATCAAAATAAATATGGTATTTAAACTAAAGCTCCATTTGAGCATGCAGTATTGAATCATAATTTGAAATCATATTAATTTAAAATTAAATGTTTATTTAAACATGCAATTTGACTTTTTTAAAGTTTCATTTTCCCACATAAACATGAAAAATTCGAAAGTTACAAAAATATTTTCAAATTCTTATACATCTTACAAATGAGAATCATATTTCATAATCAAGATATCAAAATATTTTAACACATCATATTAATAAACTACATGTCTTTATATTTTCTTTTATAAATAAATATTAATAGTTAATAATTTACAAAACTACATAATTTTATAAAAATTCAATGATCAATAAAACTAATAACTAATTATTTTTTAATATAATTCTTTCATAGAATACTAGTATTATAACAGAGCTTCATCCTCACTCTATAGAGGTCGCAAGGAAGAAAAAAATGGCGAAATCCTCAGCGATCAAAGATGCTGAAGCACTTCTCCATTCTCTTCGTTCAGCTTACACTGCAACTCCCACTAACCTCAAGGTATAAAATCTCTCTATATGTTTACCGATTTTGTATACTGTACTTTTAGATCTATGTATATATGTATCTCAAATCCTAAATTAGTGAGAAATCGGTTGTATGATTCCTTTTATATCAGCTATTATTTATAGTAACGCTAGCGAGATTATTGATGAACTTTTTGTATTTGTTTTCCTCTACACAACAGATTATTGATGTATATGTACTGTTTGCCCTCTTTACCGGCGTAATTCAGGTAATATAGATGTATTTATTTTGTATACTTGTGTTCAATGTTATTGATGTTACTGCTATATATCTATGCATTGGTCAATTTATGTTGTTGCTATGTTATTTGTTTGGCGTAATATATAAACAAACACTTAAACTTGACCTCAACCAGTAGGTAAACACTTCAACTTTGAGTATGCACATGTAGATACCTCAACTTGTTCCATTGTGTGTCAGTTGAACACTCTTAACTTACAGAAATGATCATTGAGGTGTCCACGGGATACGATGGGGATAAGTTGGAATGTTCAGTTGTCCGTTGAGATCAAGTTGAGGTGTCTAGATTTGCACTCTCAAAGTTGGAGTACTTGCTTGCCAGTTGAAGACAAGTTTAAGTGTATCCTTATGTATTATGCCTATTTGTTTTGATTAATTTGGATGACCCACACCTCGTGCATGTTAAGGATTGGAGTTATTTGGTTATTTGTTTTAGTATGTGCTTAATTTGAGGGAAATGCAATTCTTAGTGAGATAATTTTTTATGCATTTACATGTTGAGGATTAATGAGTTAAGGGCATGCATTGCATGGTTTGACTAGATTTAGGTTTAAATCGGCATTGGAAAGTCTTAAATCATGTCAGAGATTGCTAATGACAGGAATTTAATTCCCGATGATGAGTTCATACCCTAAGATTGTGATGAAGGCGCAACAGAATCCACAAGGAATAATAGTTGGATAAAAAAGGTTAATTGTGGATGTCTAGATTGCTTGTCGGTCTGACTTAGGATTTTTTTTTTAATCATGTTGTAACTTTTCTGCATTATCGAGCAATCTTGCAATTGTAAACAGTAAATTTTGCATAAATAAAGTAGCCAAATCATTAGTTAGTCATCTTTCTTGTACTGAAGAAGCAGCGTTCTGTCCTAGCAAAGCTATCGTCGAACCAAGGAAATATTCTAAAATGTTACTTCTTCGATGAAACTCCTTAACCAAAATAGGACTCAGATTATCGGTGTTTGATATGGACTCTCCACACACCACCATTAATAAATTCATCTTAGGTGTACGCCGCTGCTTCCTGCCATTGCTTCCGAAGCAATTCCTCTTCTGTGCTCACATCACACAATGGGGTCACTTGCACTTATCCAGTTCCTTATTTGAAATTTTGTGTTGGATCTTGGCAGCAACATTGTTTTAAGATTATTGCAGCAATCTAGAGTCAATGTGTCCTGAGAAGTCTATGCTAAAATGAATGAACATCTTTTTCCTCATGAATGGTCTCTGTACAATATGGTGTTCCTTAATGATTTATGGCCTTAAATTCATCAGAATTCACAACTTCTCCTGGTTGGGATTTAATGAACAATCCATCTGCGAGTTAACATGGACTAGAAAAGCAATTGGGCATCAGCCAAGGTCAGGCTATGATGTATAAAGAAATCTACCTTGCGCTTACACTTGAGGGTGGAGACTTGCCTTCCTATTGTAAGACAAAATGATGTCTCCAGTGATTATTTTAGTGCATTATTAGACTCGCTTAGGAATTCTATCTTTTGTCCATTCATCATAACCTTCTCCATAACGACCTCCACCACCAATGCTCTTGCACAGCTTTCACCTTTACATTGTGGGATGGTCTCACTAGTGCCCTTACATTCATCACAAAGCCATTACACTCATTACAATGGTGCTGCATGTGAAGGATCATGGATAGACTGATGTCTCTGGAAGAATACTTCAATTGAGACAGACAGAACAATTTGTTAAATCACTTGGTTTAGATCCTTTGCCCTTGAAATATCAGCAGAACAAATAGCGTAGAGCCGTAAAAGTGAGAGCTTCTCCAGAGAACCTCAAAAAGAGGCGGGTATCAACCTATCTCTTTTAATCTTTATCCTCTGCTACTACCAGCACCGCCACCAGATGAGTTGCTGTCAAATGGGTCATGTGCACCATCTCCACCACTCATTCCTTGAGAACAGATCATTCAAAACCTCATGCACTTAGGCTATCTCTTTACGCTGTTTATTACAAGGGTGCTACATCTGATGGGTCATGCATGGACCGATGTCTCTGGCAGAATGTTTCAATTGAAACACTCGGAACAGTTTTTTAAAGCACCTTCACAATCTGCCAACTTATGCCTGGCAACAGTTCAATTCCAACTGCTCTCCTTCCACATGGATAAATAATCTCAATCCCAACAAGAATGCTAACACAGTTGTTGTCAAGATACAGTCTAGTGCCTACCCCCACCCACAGAGCCCCGATTACAATAGAATCAAAAGAGTCTTTACCTCCCCATAGCTAAAATAGTTCGTCGAGATTTTTAAATTAAGAAAAGGGACTTTCCTCTTCCACCTATTTCATAAAAGTCGTAACATCTTTGTCATCTTTTATTTCTTTAAGAATTTTGACATAATAATTTTTTTTTTGTTTCCAAGCAAACACTGAGTCCTTCTTTCATGTGAATCACCACCTTTTTCTCTATACCAACATTCTCCGTTCTAGTCCATGTGGAGTTCACAAAAAAGTTGGAACAAAGAATGGTGTGCTATTAGGTCGTGTTTATGACTTAAAATACTTTCTCTTCTTCGGGAAGGCCATAGATACCATGCCATTTTCAGAACAGAGCAGTTTGCCTATGCATTAGAGTTTCTCCGCTACTTCATGTCTGTGTGGAGAGCCTTTCAGCATTTTTACTACTTGCCCCTATAGAATTAAGAATTAATTGTGTTTTTGAAATTAAGATATCATCTTGCTCGGTTTACCCAAAATGGGGATGGTTGACAAGTGTTTTTCACTTTATCAGGTGGTTTACATGGCTATTGTTGGGTCCTTCCCATTCAACTCTTTTCTCTCTGGGGTACTCTCTTGTATAGGCACTGCAGTCCTTGCTGGTTAGCTAATTGTTCTCTGTCATACACTTCATCTTTGGAAAATGTTGAGTTCAATTGATTGATTGGTATTTCTGTTGCAGTTTGTCTCCGAATTCAAGTAAACAAAGAAAACAAGGAATTTAAGGTAAGATTTCTCAGTTTCTCTTGAGGACCATCTACTTTTACTTAAAATGGAGAAACTTTAGTTTCACATTAGCAAATGAGTGTATGACCTTCTCACCTTGAGCTTCTAATAACAATGCTCATGTTTTTTCCTCATGTAAGTGGATAATTTTGAAGCGAAAAGAGGAGCTAGTGGCTATGTTGTTGCTTTGTTCTTTTTAAATTGTTACTTATGGCAACATATGTCATTTATTCTCGACGTCTTATATTTCATCCGCTTGGAAACAACCTCTCTACCTCCACGAGGTAGGGGTAAGGTCTGCATACATCCACCCCTCCCCAAACCCCACTTGATGGGATGGGATTACACCGGCTATGTTGTTGTTGTTGTTGTTGCCTTATATTTCATTACTATTGCAGGATTTACCTCCAGAGCGTGCTTATGCAGACTTTATTCTCTGCAATTTAGTGCTCCATTTGGTGATCATGAATTTCCTTGGATAGATTGACGTTCCTAATCTCAAGAGTATGTTGCTTTTTCTAAATTTTCTTGTCTTGTAAGGATACTGAGGCAATGCATGAGGTTTCATTAGCACTTTAGCCATGTGAAATTTTTTTGTCTGCCCTTTTCGATCTATCATTTATGAATATGATCATTTGTTAGTCAGAACTCACAAATAAAGTGGGAGAAATCATGACAAAATTGAGTTTAAATCTCTATAGAGAAAATTTCTTCCTATCTATCGAAGTTCTAGTGAATAGAATTATTTGGTACTTGTATTGATGCAGAAACCCAATGAAACAGTCGAAGAATACTCGATGGAATAGTTCAAGTGCTCAAGGAGAGTGCAAATTGATCCAAACATGACCCTTGTCCAGGAGCTCGAAGATTTTGACAGGTGGATCTATTTGTTGGAGTTTCATGATATCCATGAACGTTCCATGGAGTTCAAACTTCAGAAATGATTCATGCAATTAGTTATTGCGAGAGTGTTCATTCTTTTAAGATATATATATATATTAGTATAATTTTTCAGCAATGAATATTCATTTGACCATCCTTGCAAGTTGCAACAATATAGTTTCGCCATTGTTTTGACGTCCCTATTCTAAGGCAGTTCTTTTGGTGCCATCACCCTTTTTAGCAACATAGTTGCAAAACTCGAGTTAATTATTGAAACTTAAGCTTAATTTTTTTAAGAACAATGATTAGACTATCAAAGATTATGCATTAATCTACAGATATTATGTTTTCTAACAATTGATGATATATATTTCAACTATATGGTCATCAACAAATACAAAATTTGTTGGTACCTAGAGATTCTAGGAATAATAATTATTAACAACAATGATTAAGATGTTATGGAGATCATGATTTCAACCTATATTGCTTGACTTCTTATGTTTTTCCTAATTAAAAAAATATAGTATTTAGTATTCGATATTTGTATTGAAGTCTAATTAAATATGAATATACGTATTATGCAATTTATTTATTTGTCATCACCCCACAATTGAAGAGCTAGAATTTTGTTCAAATCCAAAGTATTTGATTAGCGAAAAAATTATAATTTAGGGATGACCAACTTATCGTTTTTGATTATTTTGACTTTCGATATACTCTCGTCGTTATAATTATTTGTCGTCATTTTAGAAGTTCTCTATAAGGTGAGTTATTTTTTCCCCATTTTATTATTATCTTTAAAAACTACAAATACTTTAATTAAGTTGTTTTTTCCAAACATATTTTTAAAAAAAAAAAAAATTAAACTCGAAACCTCTTATTAAACACGAAATACGAGGATGATGTTGGCCCATTAAGAACAAAACTTTTTAAGACATGCAACGCACGAATGGAAGGAGAATCAGAGATCCGGACACGTGGCTAACACCCACGGCGACATTCCTCCGCAGGTTTTGGGGTCCAGCTCAGCAAATTACGATTTTGACCTTTTACATAGCTCCAATGGCCCCATCCTTGTGGACTTCAACATATTTTTATTTTTGGAAATAATATAGAGCAACTTTCACATATAACAAGCATAAAAATCATATTTGTATGTTATAGCTATAGTTTGCATAATTCCGCTCTATAACAAATTTTATGTTTGCTATGGAGCTTTTGATTTGTATAATTCGCTAGATACATCAAATTTTATACAAATTGTTCAGTTTTGTATAAATTCATTTATATATCGTAATTCGTATAATAAGATCTATATTTGTATAATTATAAGTGTATAGGACGAAAATATATATATTTGTATATACAATTTTCTCTCGTTGTATACAAACACATTTTATACCGAAATGTATAAAATGACTAATTGTATACCGAATCAGATGACAAAAAAAGGGGATGTTTGTTGCGAATTACAAATAAAATAAACTATGGCTATAACATTTAATTTGAATCAATAGTTTGTTATTTCATACAATTTTCCCAATAATATATGAATATTGAGCACTATATACGATTGAAAAAGAAGCTATAAGGTCGCTTTTGATTTGTATAATTCGCTACAAACATCTAATTTTATACAAATTGTTCAGTTTTGTATAAATTCATTTATATATCGTAATTCGTATAATAAGATCTATATTTGTATAATTATAAGTGTATAGGACGAAAATATATATATTTGTATATACAATTTTCTCTCGTTGTATACAAACACATTTTATACCGAAATGTATAAAATGACTAATTGTATACCGAATCAGATGACAAAAAAAGGGGATGTTTGTTGCGAATTACAAATAAAATAAACTATGGCTATAACATTTAATTTGAATCAATAGTTTGTTATTTCATACAATTTTCCCAATAATATATGAATATTGAGCACTATATACGATTGAAAAAGAAGCTATAAGGTCGATTACTAATAATACTAATTTAAATATTTTTTTGGAATTGATTCATTAGGAGGTTAACATTATACTCAACATAAGTACATACTCACATGAAGTATTAAACAAAATATGTGTTAATTTGATAATAATTAAGAATAATAAACGTGAATTCAATAAGAATCATATTATTTGGTTATATGAAAGGGGAAGCAACCCAAAATTTGGATGAGGTCAAGATGCTACCAAACGCTAATTGTAATGACATTGAAAATAAATTATTTTGAAGTTTTTCTTTATTTATACAATAATTTCGAAAGAGATTGAAAAACATATTTTAATAACTTGCTTGGTTAAGCTTTTGTAAAGTTAAAATTACTTATTACTTTTTTAAAACAAGTATTTTATTTTTATAAAGGTGAGGTGTTTCATCAAATACTAATACATCAACATTAACAACAAAAAATTAATAATTATTATACACACTTCATTATAATCTATTGTTGCTCTTGTTGAGAGTCGAACTCAAGACCTCCCGCTTACTAAACGGGTGCTCTAACCAACTGAGCTACAAGAGCTTTGTTGCTAATATTTCATTTCTTGAGTTAAACAATGCATATTCAACATTTTTGCCTGATAGATAGGAAAACCAAATATTGTGAGTTGGATCATTAAACTATACTTAGGTAAAAATTAGATTCAATTCGTAACCTAAAAATTTTAATTTTTATATTCCGATTCTTTTCCATTGATATTTATGCTCATATACTTGGGGATAGGCTGAGACAGATTCAAAATTAAAAGTCTATGAGTTTCTACATTGATTTCAAGTCAAAGTATATAATCTTAACAATTGAATTCATAAGTCATTAAGTTGTCATAAATTACTCAACTAGGCTCTACATCCGCCAAAAAGGGGTGGGTGGGTAGGGCCTAGGGGTATAATTTGCCATACATCTAGTTTTCATGACCAGAATAATGGATAGAATGGTTGTTTTTACGTGTGGGACTTTGATAATATTATTTTGTTGCTGAATTCATTGACATTTATGGATTGATCAACGTGAGTTGGATGAGATAGTTGAGATCTCTTTATTCTTAATTATACATTTTAAAACGTTCGAGTACTGGATATGATCTTTTGTTGTTGTTGGGATTGGTGCCCCCGAACAGGCCATGCAACATGCGATTCAAATATAATCAAACTCTAATACAAATATCGGACACCAAATAAAAAATAAATAAATAAAAAACATTTATAAATTGAATGTACATATTGACCCTTAAATTACTTCAATTGTTGCATTCATGAATTATGCACGAGTTTGGGCTTTTGCCATAACTATTATGTTCACGTACAAACATGGATTTGAAATTTAAAATTTTGATAAATAAGATTCAAATTTGTAGCACTAAACTTATTTTATTTTTAAAATAATTAGTTGAGATTATAACATTTATTAAGATTTTAATTGATAAATTTGTGTCTCATATTAAGATTACTGAATCAAATAAATTTGATGTCGATATGTCAAGATGTATCAACTTGAATAGGATTCTAACAAAGTTATAATATACTTGTTGTAATTTTATAAATGAGGTCGTAGATATTGTTATTGACGTTGAACTTAAAAACAAATGTAAACGGAGTATTTTTTTTTTTTAATTAGTGTTTCATATTAAACATTTAAATTTTTTTTTAATTATTATTTTATAGTGAAATATTGTTCTCCACTTCTCCAGTTCTCCTTACTGGTTCCAGTTGTAAAGATTGTGAAAATATCTCATGACCCCCTAAATTCCCATTAATTACTTTTAGAACCCCAAATCTTCCTCTTTCTCCCTCTCTACTCCCTCACCCCCCCCCCC